>NC_050447.1:127656798-127866798 GCF_903995425.1 Onychomys torridus | reverse complement strand
TCCTGGGGACCAGACCTGGCTTCTAGGCTGTCACATGTCATACCTGGCCAAGTCACTCTGCATGACTCAACCTTCACCCCATCAGCTTTCCTTCCCAAGCCTCCTCATGAATGCTTGTCACCCAAAAATAAGCATCTTCCCAAGATGCCAGGCCTTGACACATTCTGCCTGTTTAGTCAAGCAAGACCCCCACTCGCTGCCACACACACACACACACACACACACACATACACACACACACACACTTAATCCAAGAGACAGAAGCTAAAGCGTATGGATGTGTGCAGTCACAGACAGTCCAGCCAGTAGCTCATACCCACCAAGCATTTGCTGTGGGCTGGCAAGGCTGTGTGTTCTCAGGGAAGCCCTCACCCAGTGCTGGCAACCCTATTCATAGGAGCCTTTCCACATGTATCTTCCAGGTGAGGAAACTGAGGCACAGGGGGCCTTATATAATCGAACGGACTCAAGCAGGGTGAGGCGCTGAACCCAGCAACTCCTGACTGCCTTTCAACCCTTAGCCAAGAAGAGAGACTGCTAGGAGAGGCCCCAGGCCAGCAGCAGTCAAAGGCCCTGCAAGGAAAGTCTGCAGACCCCTCTGCTGTCAGTCACTTCAAAGGGCGGGGGTCAGCCTGGTATTCAGTTATGATGACTCAGACCAACGCAGCCAACTGCTGTAACTCCAGACTTCTATAAGCCAGTTGATACCATACCAGCATTTGAAATAAGCTGAGGCAGAAACATTTACATCAGCAAAACTGTCAGCCTCTCCAAGAACCTGTTGTTCAGCCCTGACCCAAGAACCATTGCTGGGGAAAGGGTGCTGACCACTCGTCGAGGCTGGTCTGGGTCTGCAGGGAAGAGATCTCCAGAAGTCCAGGTGAACTGGATCCCAAAGGACTGCAGGGAGGTTTCTAGAAAAGTGCTGGTCAAAGGCAAGAGACCCAAGTAGGCTCAGCTTGTGAACAACAAATCCAGCATGAGAAGATGGCCAAAGGCAAAACCACAGAGATGTGTGGGTGCAGGTCTGGCTGAGGCCCACGGGGGATGTTAAAGGCTTTGGGGAGGTGGGGGCTTGGAAGAAGAGGACCATGAAAGGTAGGATTTGCAGACCTGCGGGGACATGGGCATCGGGAAGTGCTAATCTACCCTGGGGTTGTTCCTTGGTATGGTTAGCAGGGTTATGAAGGAAATGGACGAAGTGGATGCTGTTTCTACCCGTGTCTCCTGGAGAAGAAGCTTCAAGGAGCAGCAAGCTGTCTGGCCTGCAGAACTACAGCTCGGTGGCTTAAGCCCAAGTATTCTGCATCATCCAAACCTCTGACTAATTAGTTGCTCACACATGAGCAGAGCATTTGAGTTGGACCAGTAAAGAAGACTGGAGTATCTGGGGGTGTCTGAGGGAAGAGATCATTTATTTTCCCCCTACCTGGGCCTATGAGGATATTGTAGTCTTGGGAGTCCCTGGCAGCCACATGGGGACTGTGAGGGGGGAAGTTATTGGGGAACGATACCAATGCCCCGAGAGCTGAGACAAAGGATGGGTCTTGGTCACACTGTTCTCTTTGGATCCAGCCATGCCTGAGACCAGGGTTACCCCTGGCTTTGCAGTTACATTTGCCATTAAATTCCCTATTTTTGCTTAAATGAGAGTTGACTTTTTCAGTATTTGCAACAGATGCACTTAGTGTCCATGCTGCTTAGTGTCAAGGGATTGCCAGGGTGAACCCCTGGGATGAGACTCACTGGGACACACTGGGGAGGTAGGTACTCCTAACTGCACTGGATGAGACCTCACTGAGTAGGCTGGAGATTTGCCCTGCAGAGGGGCAAATGGAGCAGGCAGGTGCCCTGTCTTCACCAAAATGGGGAAGCCATCTAGTATAGCCCCAGAAGAAATAGACCACAAACACCTGGAGGAACTTACCAGAAAGGATTCTACCTCGTTATAATAAAATAATTTTGAACAAGTTCCTTTGGCTTGACCCTCCTGGGCATAGGTGAGAACTTCCTCCCTAATTAGAATCAGCCCTGTGACCTGGCCAGCCAGGTGTGGGAAACAAGGACTCAGGTGTGGTCAGGTGGTGAGGTGTGAACTAAAGGGTGGGAAGGACCACACAGACCATGGCTTCCTGCTTCCTTCCATCAGGCCAGGTAACATCCAGAGAGGCCAATGGGATGGGACACAGGACAGGGACACAGGACAAGGACTGGAATGTGCTCACAGTCACCACTGTCCACATGTACCCTCTCATAGATGGGGCTGACTTCACCTGCCTCATGAACTGGCAAGGTTTTGATGAGACCTCCAGGCAGAGCCTAACACTTACCACCATCAGGGTGCCAATTAAAATTAAAATAAAAAATAAAATAAAAAAGCCGGTGCTAACAGCAGCCTTCCTCTTCCCACCCAGAGTTCTCTCTCAGTATGAAAAAAAGAAGATTTAAGAAGCCTGTGGCACTTGCTTATGTGACACTCAGGAGGCAGAGGCAGGCGGATCTCTGTAAGTTCTAGGCCAGCCTGGTCTACAGAGAGAGTTACAGACAAGCCAAAGATACATAATATATAGAGCCTGTCTCAAATTAAAAAAAAAAAAAAAAAAAAAGCTTTAGGGCGTCAAAGATCTAGATTGGGCCTCCAGCCTGCCTAGAGTGGCGGGTTTTGGAGCAAGCGAGTGCTGCCTCATATGCAAAACGGGGATGGCCTCCACCAGACAGTTGTGGGGCATCTTCCTACTCCAGGTCTAGGACTACACCCCTCACCCCACGTCTAAGGGGTCGGGGCAGGGCAGGTAGGGGCGGGGCTGTAGCCCTAGGGGAGGCTGGACAGAGAGCTTCCCGGGCGGCAGCCAAGCGCTCAGCCAGGAACTTGTTAACAGACCCCGAACAAAGAGCCGCTAATCCTGCGGGCGGCTGCGGGCGGGCTGGCGGGCGGAGGGATCCCGCCCCTTCCCGGCTCGGCCCCAGCTCGCAGCGCATTAATTAGGCCGCGCGGGGCGGGGACCACAGCGCGGGCCTCCCTCCCGCGGGGACACCGCCCGGGGGCCCGCCCCTCCCGCAGCAGCTAATTGCATCCGGACCCGGGGTCTCACTGGCTCCGGCAATTGCGGGCCACCGCCGCCCACGTGTCCCGTAGCCTCGCTGGCTGGAGGAACCCCGCCCACCCAGCCACCTTGACAATTGCGTCGGGGCGGGAGGGTGCGGGTCTGGAGGCTGTGGGTCGGGTCGCGCAGCGGGCACAATCAAGAGAGACGGGAGAAGGAGCGGGAAGAAACCTAGACCTGAGAAAGACCTTCAATGCTTCGGCTTCGTCGGGCTCCGCCCCAACTAGGAGAGGGTGGAGTCTAATTCCGGGGCTGGATCCCGGGTGGAGTTGTTAGGAGGGGCAACAGAGTTCACTTTATAACCTGGCTTTAGGGACTGGTGGGATACTGGGTCAATAGTTCCCTTCCCAAGGTCCCTGTAAAGTCCCCCAGGTATGTCAATATAAGCAGACTCCTAGCCCCTCATTCCCCAATCAGCTACGTATTTGCCTGGAGCTCAAGGTGACCCTGAACCTTCCAGAGAGACACAATGGTGACATCCAGACTGAGGAAGAACCTAGCTTTGGGTGACGGCTGGCCTCTGGTGCTCCCACCATGATCCAATTAAGAGGCAGGATTTTCAGGGTTCCTCCTCTACCAAAATGGGCTGTAAGACTTCCTTCCCCGTTTTATGCTCTTCTGTAAGGTGTAGCTGCCACTCAGGGCTCCCCCAGAACCCACGGAGTCTCCCCAGTCTTAAACAGGGCCAGACTGAGTCGGTTAGCAACCACACCTGGAGAGGGGAAATGGCTTCTATATGCTCTGCCCTCTTCATCTAACTGGCAAAGAAAAACAAGGCAGACATATCCTGGAAAATGGATCTTCTCCTTACCCAGAGCTAGTCGCTCAGCAATGCCCTCCTCTAGACAGCCACACTCTCCTGCTTCCCACCTAAGAGAACGGAGCCTCCTGCCCATAACACCACAGTCAACTGCTAGCATGTAGTAAGTGCCTACCCGGTGCTGGTACAATGCTCCTGCAAGATGAGTCCTTTATGGGTGAATTTACACACTGAAACTGAAGAGGTGCAGGGAGAGTGGGATCCAGGGTGAGGATTAAGAGGCATGGCAGGTGCCAAGGGCATGGGATCTTGGGAGGCACTCACAAGGGATGGCTGTGTACTTGGCTATGTAAACTTGTACCCTTAAGCAACTCCATGCCTCACCCTGGCCCTGGCTCAAACCCAGTCCCCAGAGCTTGCCAACTCCCCCAACTACCAACTCCCCCATCTGCCTGAGATACGGGCTCTGGAGTTAAAATCTTCCTATGGCCTCTGCCCTCGGTGTCTGGTAAAGGAGCAGGCCTTCATCATCCTGACCTCCGGGTTCCTGCTAGTGTTCACGAGTGACAGTAGGACCCAGCTTCTTGGTTTGGGGACTGGACTCACAGTTCTAAGCTTTGCCTTACAGCCACCTTTGGCTCTACCCCAGAAGCCACCTGGCTCCCAGGCAATACAGCCAGCCACTGCCAGGGCTGCTGGTGTCTTTGGCAGGTGTGAGCAGTTCCTAAGAGAGCCTGCAACTGAATGCTGAGCTCACCCCAGGCTCCAGAGGCAGTTTCCCTGGGCATCAGCCTCTGCCTGGGGCTAGCCATTGAGTTCAATCTAGTGTGAGTGATTTGTCCAACACAGCAATCAAATGGGCAGAGGAAGAACTAGAATTCACATCCACCCAGGGCTCTGTGGCCACATCCTGTAGGTAGAGTTGGAATCAGTACATGGTCCCAGGACAGGATGAACCAAAAAAGTGATGGCCAGAATGCCCCAACAACACCCTCTGCGCATGAATTAACCCAAGTCCTTATAGCACGCAGAGCGGGCTGGATACAGAGTACAGTTGTTCAATAAAGTCCTTCTGTCCTCTGTCTGAGCCTGGGCCCTGCTGCAACTTAAGGCCCATCTCTGTCCCAAGTCCCTGTCTCCAGTGCCAGGGAAAATAGAGGCAGAAGACAATAAGCCATGAGCACCTGAGATGCTGAGGTCCACCCTGGATGCTGCGCCCCACTCATCAGTTCAGCCTCCACCCTATAGATGTAGAAACAGGCTGGGAAGTTATTTGCCCAATGACATGCAGCTTAAATTGTAAGACAGCTCTATTTACCTCTAAAGTCCCTGTCCTGTTCTACCTAGGAGAAAGAGGCCAGAGCTTCCCCAAGAGAGAAAGACCCTGGGTGGGGGTGAGTAAGAGAGAGGAGGGGATTGGTGGAAATGATTACAGAAAGCTGAAAGGCAAAGAACATTGGGGACCAGACAATGCACGGGTGATCTGCTTAGTAATCCAAATCTTGGTATCAACTCTATTTGCACATGAAAACACTAGTCTGAAGAAATCAATGTCAGGACAGGGACAGGGTAGGCTGGAAAGTACCCACTCAACAGACACTGGCACACTTTTGTGGGTGGCTTGCTAAAGTACACTCACGTGTGCTGGCTTGTTGTCTACATATATGTGTGACCTGGGCATAGTGCCTGTCCCCATGGGGTCCTGGCCTTACTTGTCTCCACTCTGATGGGGTGGAAGAGTTTGTAGTCAGGAATAGGATAGATTAAATTTCTCTCTTCCTCCCTGCTTGGCCTTCAAGCCCAGACTCCAACCAAGTAAAGAAAGAAAAGCATTAAACACTTGGCTGCTGTGATTTGGAGCATGTCAGGGGCAGAGAGCAGAGTATACAGTGTCACAGGCAGTGAAAATGTTGGGGAAGCACTGGAGAGGGAAGTATCAGGACCAGAGGTATCTGTCTTCCTCACTGTGCCCCGTGGAGGAGGAACTGGGGAGGTTCTGGGGAGACCTCAAGTCAAGGCCGCCTAGGTTGAGAGACTGGCAGCAATAAAGGGCCCTGGCCAGGATCAGGACAGAGCCAAGGAGCCGGGATGCCAAGTGGCGAACATGCTGTCAAGGCCAGGTGGCTCCACATTCTGCAAGTCTGGAAACAGTTAGTCTGGTGGTGCCAAGCCCACAGCAGGCAGAACCCAGCGATGCAGCTGACCTCTGGATGCATGGACCAGGTGTTTTCTTCATTCTCTCCCCCACAGCCCAGCCCAGGGCTCAGACTACCTGCAGGCCCTGCAGAGCCAGGAGAGCCTTCTACTGGGCTTCCAGGGACTGAGAAGAGGAGGGGAGCAGGAGATGGCCACCATGGTGAGACAGGTGGAGATAAAGGAGCTGGGGGATGGGAGCCAGCAAAGAAGGCTAGGGACAATGTCACAAGTAAGGCTGAGCTAGATGACTTGATGACAGATTAAACGTGAAGCGTGAAGGAGAAGGGAGAGCCAAGGGAGATAGTAAGGTTCCCGCCCTCTCCAGGCTGTGGGTGAGGGACGGCACAATGGCAGGGCCCCTAGCAGGCGGGGACAGCGGGATCAGGTTGGCTTGGCATAAGAGGGCCTGGCATCTGTGTGCACAGAACAGGTGCCTAGGTGGCAGCATTGGGGCCCTCACCTGAAAGGGCTGTACACCCCACGCTCATGGTGCATAGCTGAAGCCTGAAAGCATGAGAGTCATGGCAGTGCCAGACAGAAAAAGGGATGTGACAAAGGCCAATGGTAGCTGCTCCTAGGCACCAGGCCTCTGGGTTGGCATGTTAGCACCTGGATCAATACTAATCCTGGCCTCTTGGAAACAGCCTTTCCCAACATGGGCAAGGGGGGAGCAAGCAGGCCAGTGAAATGTTCGGTCTCTCCTCCCTTGGAAGATGGGGTTACCCGAGACAGGAAGACCTGAAGGGTAAGGAGTGGTATGTGCCGGCTGTGTGGACTGGTGTGTCAGGTGGGTGCCTGTGGGTGCAGGCACAGACAGGGGTATGCCCAGGTGTGTTTGTGCTGAGGGATGGCTTTGTGTGAGTGGTGGTGTGTGATACTGGGTGACAAAGGATGGGTGCTTGGCCTGGAGGGCAGGGTCTGTAGTGGCTCAGTAAGGCTGCTCCCCACCAAGCCCCTTGAGCCTGCCTGGTTGACCATTTTTCTCTCAGCCACTCACAGACACATTTTTCACCAGCTGCTGTTGCCAAGGAACTGATAGGCGGGTGCGGGAGCTAGGGTCATGGCAGGGGCAGCCTGCCTGGGTATCTGTCCACACATGCTCAGAGCTAGTGGGGGACAGTGAGATAGGCCTATTTGAGAAGGAGGGCCACTCCTACCCCCATACCCTCAGCGGTTCGTTCCACTGATGAGAGTTAGTGCCAGAGACAGGCTCTGCTCCAGACAGCCCCAAACCACTAGTGCCCACCCGTCAGCCCTGGGAAACCTCAGGCCAGGCCCCAACAGGTGCCCTGCCGATGGACGGTGCAGATCTCCAACTCCATGGTTTCTTGAGGTGCAATCCTTCATTCCTGGTTTTGGTGCTCTAACCTACCAGTGCCTGCCACCCCTATCTGGAGTGCTCACCGGTGCAGTAGCACACAGCTACCACATGTACGCAGCATATCAGTACACATCTGACCACACACACCACACTGCCCGTGCCACACCAGCCCCCCCCCCCCCCCCCGTTACCCAGGACACATGTCAGCCCACAGCCTTCACACGTGCTCACGAGGCAAAATGCAGCCTCTGACCACACAGCCCTCTCACACACATCCAACTCAGTAAACATTTCCCAGGCACCTCTTCAGTGTCTGGCAGCACCTCCTCCGTGTCAGAAGCGCTGACACCCCCAGCTCAGGACCATGGCCAGTGCAACTCACACCCATAAACAAACATGTACCCATCCAATGTCAGCTCAGCCTGAGGATGCCTCAGGATTTGGGGAGGGGGGCGTCGGGAAGGGCTAAAGTGAGGGTTTAGGGTGCAGCGATGGGAGGTGCAGAGCAGGTAGGCCAAGGAGAGGGTGGTGAGGCAGTGCTGGGGAAGGATGCAGTGCCCAGAGACTCTTCAAGGAAGCAGCCATCGGCCTAACCCATCAGGTCCTTGACTGAGCTCTCCTCATTCTGGATTGGCAGTTCAGAAATCCACACCCTTAGGATGAACTGTGGCCTTGCCAGCCTGGGGAGCACCTCCCCCAAGCAGGTTCAGGGGGCATCAAGCATGGAGATTTGCTTCCTTCCCATACACAGATACTCAGCGCTGCCAAATCTTTGGGGGCCAGAGATTAGGGGACCCCTCCACACACACACCTCACCTGGGTGCAGGTGTCCGGGAGAGCAGACAAAGCCTTTCTCCAAGCCCCCTCACGCAAGGTGGGCTAAAGGGCTGGTTTATGAAGGGGCTCGTTAGGGTGGCCAACAGGACAAGTGGGGAGAAAGCAGGGCTGTGGAGTTTCTGCGAGAAGCCCGCCAACCAACAGCCAACAGCAAACAACTCCCCCTCTTTCTCCTCTCCCCAACCCGCCTCCACCCCCGAGCCAGGGAGCCACAGACCACCACAGGGACCCCAGTGCTTTGACTGCCAGCTGAAAGACCTAGGGGCTTTTGGATGCCTCCACGCCTGAGTGTGTGCGTGTGCAAGCGTGTGTGTCGGGGACAGAGGAGGACACTGTGTTCTAGACGTGGGCAGAGGCCAGGTGCCAAGCTGGGAAATTGTGAGTGGTTGTTTGGGGCACTCCTACCTGGAAGAGCTATCTTACCACCCCACCCCCCCATTTTCTGGTCACTAGTACATGGTCCAAACCCGCGAATCTTTGAGTCCTTCAAGTCTTGTTTTTCCAGGGTTATTCGAACCCCCCAACCATTCTCTGGGGCCGTAAAACCAGCAAACTTCCCCCACCCGGAGGCGTGGGGCGTCTACGCTCGCCAGCCCCGTGCGCTGACAGCTGTTCCTGGACTTGGCAAAACCCAGGCTTCCGGGAGAGCGCACCGGGAAGCTGCGCGGCAGCGAGCGGCGGCCCCCGCGTCCAGCCCGGCAAAGTTTGGCCTCCGGGGGCTCCCAGCCAGATCGGCCGCGCGGGTCAGGGCCACCTCCTCCCCAGAGCTGAGCGTTCGCGCGCACGGTCCCCCGCAAGCCTCCCCAGAGCGCGCGCGGCGTGACTCACCCGAACCACGAAGCCAGGCGGCGAGGACTATGCCCAGGATCGCTGGCCACAGGCCGGGCCGGACGGCCATGGCCGCGGGCGGACGAGCGGGCTGGACTCGGGGCCCCGCGGGCGGGAGAGAGGCTGTCAGCGCCTCAGCCGAGAGCCCCACCTCGGGGCGCCCCCGGGGCCCATGCCAGAGGACGGCGTTGCCTCCGGGTGGCCGGCTGCGGGGCGCACGCGGCGCGTGGCTCCCCTGGGCACCCGGAGCGCAGCAATGCAGCCGGGGCGGAGCGCAGCGCCAGCCGCGCCGCGCACCGAGCCAGCCGCCGCGCGGAGCCCGCAGCCGGGGAGCGGGCCGGCGGGCGCCGCAAAATCCGGACTGGAGCAGCGGAGCGGGGAGGAGGCGGGGCGGGGCGGGGGAGGAGGGGCCGCGTGGCGTTGCGCGCGGGGGCCACCCCCGGCACCGGGGATCCCTTCGGGCAACGCCTGAGGCTCCCCCAGGGAGGAGCTGGGGTAGTGGGCGGGGAGGCCTCCCACCACCCCTCGCTGTCTCCAGGGACAGACACAGGAGTCTGGAACCCGGAGTGGATTGCTTTTCCGGATCCGGCATCACCCCGGCCCGCCAGTCGGCGCACAGGTGGCCCGGGAGGGGCCCCGGGCTGCGGCGACCCCGGCGCAGCGCCAGCTTGCGGAGAGCAGCCCGACTCTGGAGTGCCCCGGGCAGGTTCCGCTGCAGTCCCTGCTCACACCCCTGCCTCCCGGCTGCGCTCCGAGGTCGTCAGAGCGCCGTGGCACGCAGCTGGCGCGCGGCTTGGATGGGGGGGCTGCAGGAAAGGTCCGGGGGCCCAGCCGGCTTGCTGGAGCGGCCAGGCCCCCAGTGTCGCACCACCTGCAACCCCAAAACAGCCTGGTGGGCAGCAGGGGCACGCGCAGCAGCGTGGCCTCAGGTTTTCCTAATCCCTCCGCACCGTTGGCCCAAAGGAAACAACCTTAGGGTGCAGTGCAACCTGCAAGGCTCGAGGTGTTGTTTGCGCCCCGAGCGCGCGCGGCGGCGCTGGAGACGTGGGCGTGATGCAGGAACCAGAAGGGCTTTGGGAGCTACAAACTCCTAGGGTAGAATCGAAGCGCTTTAGTGCTCTGGCTCTGTGACCTTGGACAAGTCACGGGTGTCTCTGGATCCTGCTCAATGACCGCTACTGGAATCTCCTATTCCCCACCCCCATTCCCTAAGCTGGTTAAAATAAACACAGGGCTGCTTTAGAGAAGAGAAATAAACGCTCTCACTGTGCAAGGGGCGAGGGATCTGAAGGAGAGGGTCCCACTCCCGGTCAGAAGGGGAATGAGAAGGGTGAAGACTGTCACAAACTCAAACGCCTACAGCACTGATCGATAATATAAATTGGTGCTGCAGGCTAGACGGTGTAAGAATGGTCTTGGCTTCCACAAAGAGATATAAGCTCTCCTGTATTTCTTGAGACACGAGGCCCTCTCTCGGTCTGTCTTTTGTTTTCTACTTTTGATAGAGAAGGTTATGAAAAAATATTTTGTTCCTGCTCTCTCTCTCTCTCTCTCTCTCTCTCTCTCTCTCTCTCTCTGTCTCTCTCTCTCTCTCTCTCTCCCTCTCTCTCTCTCTATATATATATATAGTGTGTATGTATGTATATACATACACATACGTGTGTGTGTGTGTGTGTGTGTGTGTGTGTGTGTGTAAGAGAGAGAGAGAGAGAGAGAGAGAGAGAGAGAGAGAGAGAGAATCTCAGCCAAAGCTCCAGATGTGCACCTATCTTGGGCCTCAGGGCGAGGCAGGAAGAGAGACAGGGCATAGGATCATATCTAAATGGTTCTTCTGTTCAAGTGCCCGTGGTGGGGGAAGTTGAGGCCCTAAATGGCTTTATTTTCCAATTTTCAATAGAGGCTATTGTCTGGGAAAATGATTTAAAAAATTTTAAAGGTGTGTGTTTGTATGTGTGCATGCACATGTGAGTGAATTGCGTGGTGCCTGTGTGGAAGCCAGAAAAGAGCTTGTGGGAGTCATTTCTCTCCTTATGTGAGACCTGGGGATGGAACCCAGGTTGTGAGGCTTGGCAGCAAGTCCCATTATTCACTGAGCCATCTTGGTGGCCCCAAAATTGATTTTTAATACATGTGTGTATTTATAACCTCTTGTAACCCAGATGACCACACTCCTCGACTTCAACTTTTTGATCCCTGCTTTGGGTGCTGATTGTACATACACATTTTAGAGAGGAACTGATTTGCCCAGTGTTCTGGAGTGTGTGTATATAAAAGCAGTGTGCTCTGTGCCCAGGCTATCCTCACTGATACTATTAGTACCCTTCAGTGCTCTGGGCCTGAATTTGGTTCCACAGTGTGGAGGAAATGTTGAGGGCTTGGGGTTTAGACACTGAAGGGAGGTGGTTGGGGAGTAGGGCCTAGGGTATATGAAGAAGTTATAATGCATTTGTTGGATGCTGCTATGTCCTTGCCTACATCTGTAGCTTGCTTGAAGCAGTACATGGAACTCTCTTAAACCAGCATGTACATTATCCAGATGCAGCAGCTGAGACCTGGGCAAGGAGCAACCTTACCCTAGAACAGCTAAGCTAGCTGAGAAGGGGCCTATGTTCCATACATTTCTTTTCCCAAAGCTTCTCCTTTGGGGTTAAAACTTGAGAATAAGGTTAAAGACACAGGGAATCCTTTCTCCTCTCAGTTCTCTGGCCCTCTCTTTCCTTCTGGAGAAGGAAAGGCCTGTGTTGCAGTCAGGATAGAATAGGTTTTGTCATGGTAACAAATGGTCCCCAAAGTATCAGTGCTTTTAATCAACAAAGATTTATTTCTCATTTGTCTATTGTGGATCTACTGCTCCTGGTCATGTTCACTCAAGGATCCAGGCTACCAAGGAGACAGAGGAACAAAGGACTCCAGAGATACACCTGACAGCAATGAATGGCTTAGCTTGAAAGAGAACGTGCCACTTCTACCCACAACCAGGACCCCGCTTGAGAGAGCCTGGGAGACAGAGCTGAAATTAGTGAACAGCACTCGGGACATGCACAGCCTGCCCATGGAGTGTGACCTCACTCCAGCCCACATCTGCTGCTCCCTAGGCCCGCTTCCTCGGAAGCCAAGCTGTCCTCGATCCCTGGCTCTCCTAATTGGTTTTCTTCCTAGAACCCTTTTCCCTCTGTCCTTTAGATGGCGTGTTCCTTTTAGTCACTGAGGCCTCAGCTCAGCTGTCCCCTTCTAAGAGGTACTCAGGCATGCCAGGAGAAAGAGGAAGGATGCTTTGTGAATGTCTCACCTCTCTTTGGTTTATGAATCCAGGTCGTAGAGCTGCCCGGGAAGGGCTTGTCTTACATCCAGGTGCGGGGAAGGCTCCTGACAACATCACCACCCGCTTTGCCCTCCATTCTGCTAAAACTAGGCTCAGGCTATGTGAGCTTAGGTCTCTGTGGCACAGAAGCTCCAGGTTCAAAGGCCATGTGGAACCAACCCCCCCAATGTCCACAGACTCTCCTTTCAATAGCCCAGGGACAGGGCACAGAATTCACCAGAGCCACTTTGCCAGCCAGAAATGCCTCTTCTCTAGGGAGCAAAACTCTACCCCATCATTGACTTCACCATCTGGGTCCACACCATCATGCCTTCTTCCTCCTCTAGTTCTGTTATTTCAGAAGACCAAACCTGGATTTTTCTCCACTAGGCCAAATGTTTCTCTCTCAGCTGCTAGTATGATAGTAGGGTTCTGGGCCTGACCTGGTGGCTTGGACCACCCCACTGTACTCTCCAACAAGGGTAGTCCTTTCAAGACGTCTGCAGGGCATCAGCATGTTTCCTACCCACATGGTCTGATTTGCAGTGGTGATCCAATCAGCTGTTGGCCAAGGACATCACACCTCCTAACACCCACTGGAGGGGAGCCCAGAGGCCGTGGTAAGGCCATCTTTTGTGTGTAGATATGCCCAAGTAGCCATGATGTTGGGCAGAATGCAGGGGCCTAGGTTCTTCTTTGCTTTGATTCTGATTCCAGGTGTGCAGGAGCAGCTGGGTGGCTGAGCCCCACCTTCTACCTGCTGTTCCTTCAACCGCAGTGGTTGGAAGACCCACACACACTGGGGAATGCTGCCATTGTGTTTTCCACAGGCACTGCCAACCATCAGGGCTCTCTCGTCCCAACTGCAGTCTAGACTCCTGCTTCTGGTGCCTCTTGCATGGTGCTCTCCTGGGACATGGGTGCCATCAGGCAGAGTTCTTGCTGTTTTCTTCAGCTTCCTGTCATAACCATTTGAGACTGAGCAGTCATATTGACTTTCAACCATGTCCTTGCTAAGATGGCCCTGAAGGCAGACGTTAGGACAGAGTCCAGAAGTTCTCCACTCAAGACTGCTTGCAGGCTGACCTTTAGGGAAAGACTCCACTTACTTCAGCCTTGCCCCTGACATGACCATCGTGAAACGTGTGGTTCGGATTTGCCCACTTCTCAGAATCCAGTGTCTTTGTTCCATTTGAAGGATCAGCCCTTCTACCTGCAACACACAAAATCCATTTGCTCAACCCACCCCAGTTCCAAGACACAGAGCGAACTTCTGCCATGCTGATCCACACCCACACTTCCCTGAACTACAGAGACAGGCATGGAGTGGGCACTGACCTGAACCCTCTCACTGAGGCTCATTTCTGGAACTTTTGTTGCAACTAAAGAAGTGTCCTTTCTTGGGGACATGGTCTGGTTGTGAATCTCTTGCTGTATGAGCAGACATGCCTGAGACCAAGGCATTGGCAGAAAAGCCATGCCTGAAGAGAGCCCCCAAACTGTGGTGTGTCATCCGAACTGCTTCCAGGGCTGCTAGGAATACCCTGGAACTTTCCATTCTCTCGGCCAGTATGTCCCTGTTTTGACTGTTTAAACCCATTTGAGTTTCCATCATTTTCTAGAAAGTATGATACATAATTATCCTTTATAAGGGCTGGGTGTGTAGCTCAGTTGGTAAAGTGCATGCTGAGCATGCTCAAAGCCCCAGCACTGCACAACCATGCAGCAGCAGGGGCCTGCAATCCCAGCACTGAGGAGGTGGAAGCAGGAGCATCTATGCAAGGTATTCCCAGCTATATCATGAATTAGAAGTCACCCTAGGATACATGAGACCCTGCCCCCCCCCAATTATCCTTTTTAAAACTCTGTTCCAAGCTGGACACAGTGGCTCACAACATCGCAATGATAGAAAGTAAACTAGCAGGAAGCCCCTCAGCACAGACTGTGGCTGCCTCGCATTGGAGATTCCAGGACCACGAACAGCGTCCATTATACTCAGGACAGGACTCTGTCCTTTGGTTTCTCTCTTTTAATTTTCACAACCATGGCAAAGTAGACCCAAGTTGTGTAGCTGTAAAGCTTGAGGCTCAGAAAGGGTACAACTTGCCTGATGCCTCTCAACTGGTAAAAATTCAAACTGAAGCTGATTTAGAAATGTTTGCTGAGTGACTGAAAGGATGTTAGTCTAACAAATTATTTTTTATTTTTTATTTTTTTGAGACACATGGTCCATAGGTTGGGGATTTAGCTCAGTGGTAGAGAGCTTGCCTAGCAAGCACAAGGCCCTGGGTTCGGTCCTCAGCTCCAAAAAAAAAAAAAAAAAAAAGAGACACATGGTCCTAAGATGCATGAGCTATTATGAGCATGTGCACACACGCAAGTACACACACACACACACACACACACACACACACACAGAGAGAGAGAGAGAGAGAGAGAGAGAGAGAGAGAGAGAGAGCACATATAGAGGCAACCTTTCTGGGCCCTGCAGCATCCATGACATTTCAGTCTCTAAGGTTTCCCTGGCTACAGAGCCCTCCCTTCTAGTTCCCCACTGGGCACTGTCAGGTAGGTTTGGAGGTGAGAAATTCTACGTTGAGGGACCCATGTAAAAAGGAGGGAGCAGAAAGTGCCAGGAAGGGGGGGGTGTTGGACCACGCTGGAGCTTGGCATCATGCCCTCTGCAGATGACCTGATGAGTATTTTGTAGAGATAATTTCATTAGCGTCTCTGGGAGATGAACAATTAGCAAGATGCTCTGAGGCTTTAAAAGCTTCAGAGAAGGAGGAGGATGCCTTTCTTGCTCCCCAGACCACAGCACCCCCTTTCTGCTCCCCTCCATCTCCACCTCTCATTCACACATCTCATGTTTTGCTTGCACACTGCCATTCCCTCACAGAGACACCTCTGCTCCCAGCTTAGCCAGTGTGCTCCTGGACTCCTCGCTGTTCCCTCCCTCTTCCACGCTCCCATCAGCCTGTGTTGGAACTCTGCCCATACTGCATCAATCGGTCCCCAGTGCTCTGATCACTCAGACACCCAGGGCTGAAGCTTGGCATTGCTCCAATCTTCCAAAGGCACCGCTTTTCTCTCTGACACTAGAGAGGGCAGGGCCAGGTAGGGCTTCTCTATTTGGATTGATTTTGCTACCAGGTCCTTGGCAACTTCCAGTAGAGATTGTGGCCCCATATCACAATCCCAGGACTGGTCCAAGAGGCAGAGTGGAAGAAAGCTCCCACAGCCTGTCCTTGTGCCTGGCACACTGTGTCCCAAGGATGGGCAGAGACTAGGTTCAAGATTTGGGTCAGATGGAAGGACATCCATGGCCTTATCAAACAGATAGCAATGGGAGTCAAGACATCTGTGTCAGTGTTTGTCCCTGACTCCAGCAGTGTACCTTGGCCTTGGGAATACACCTCTTAGGTGTTCCATGTGTCTCTGGTCATGAGAAGGGCTCTGTCCAGCCAGCAGCATTATTTGGGCAGCCCCCACTACACACAGGCAGTGCTGGTGTAGGGGTCCTGAGAATGAGACTTTAGCCTTCATGGCTGATATCACATTCTCCAGGGGTTCTAGATAGATGCTCTCCAGTCAGACTAGATGGTTCCTACAGAGAAACCCCAGGGCTCTCTCTTCACCAAGGCATCAGAATCTCCCTGAAACTTGTAGAAACTGGGTTTCTGACCCCTCCCCACATCTTCTAACAAGATTTTTAGGGAAGGGTCTGGGAACCTCTGGGAGTTTTGGATTATTTGTTTTAGAACCCTCTGCCTTTTATTTTTAATATAAAATATCTATAATTTTTTTGAGAATTTCATACATGCATACAATATAGTTTGATGATATTCATCCCATTCCTCTTCCTAACTCCTCCCAGATTCACCCCTGTCACTGAAATCTGTGTTAAGAGGTCTCAGGTAAGCCCTGGAGACTTGGGACTCTGCACACACATGAGCAGGAAGGGAAAAGGAAGCCATTTGACCTGTGGTGGGAACTCCAATAGCATGGTTCAACCCTCAAGGAGTAAGACAGCTCATGGAAGCTAGGAAAAGTCTCTTTTTATAATGCACAGATACACAAGTTACGCAAAACAGATATACATCACACTGTGTGTTGAAATTTCAGGCATGGTTACAGAAAAACTATGTACAAAGGTTCCTATTGGGGAGACAAGAAAATCAGCCTGAGAAACACTGCTCACCACTGGCAGGGGTGAAGATGTACAAGACACACTACTCATGCTCGTGACTAATGACACACACATAAATAAACACTCAAGCACAACCCACACCCAGAATCACACATCCAGACACACATACCCAGCCCACACCCAGATATGCACATACAAGCACGTGAATGCACAAATACACTCATAAGCATAGCTGAATATAAATACACATTCATATCACACACACACACACACACACACACACACACACACACACACACACACATTCTCCCTCACACATATGCAGTTATACTCATCTGCAGCCCACACAGGCATCAGGAGACTCCAACAGTACTGCAATAGTGAAGAGGAGACTGGATTAGGATTTTAATAAGCTTTTAAACAAATAAATATATAAAACCTGGCTACCAGGGCTGTGGGCTGCTTCTTACTGCATCCTGTCAGTGACGTGCCTGGCCTCTGGCTTCTCACAAACAGAGGAGCCATGTGGCTGTCTTCACATGTGGACATTGTGCACACATGCAGGGGAGGGGTCTTCTGAGCTGAGTGCACGTCCATGGCTGTGAAGGAGGAAGGTAGACCTGTGCAGGCACATAGACGCAACATCTAGGAGGCATGTGTGGCACAGAGGGCAGAGGGCAGGGAGGAGTGTAAGTGTACACATGGACCATGTCTGGACTCAGAGAGCTCACCCTTCACATCATCAAGTTCTGATTACCTTTGCCAGAATGCAGTAACCTCCAGATATACATACTGAAATCAGTAAATGAACAAGTGAATGTAGTCTTCAATTCCAGCCCTCTTAATTAAGCATTGTACCTAGGGAACTTGGTGCTATTTCACAGATGAGAAAGCTGAGGCATTGCTGCACCTCTCCCCCGTCCCCAGCATTTGGCAGCTGAACCCAAGCTTTCTGACTCTCAGGCTTTCTGTGACACAAGTCCAATGCGCAGCCAAGTGAGACAACTCAGGCTGATTTCCCTGTGACCTGCCCAGATCACTCCAGTCCAGCATCGCAGGGGCTGACCGGAATCCAGCACCCATGAAAAAACCCTCTAGAAAAGTCCCCAATCCCTCCTCCCCACTTTTCACTCTACTCCTCCCTGTGCTCCCAAATGCTTGACCCCCAACCTCTGCTTCCCCACCAGAGTCAGCAGTACAAAGCCGATCAGCAATGCCTGCCCAGCACAGCACTCTGACTCAGCCCCTTGGGGGCTGGTGCATACTGTGTGCCAAGGTTAATTAAACTAGTAATTAGAAGGAGAGATGCTTAATCGATCTGGTTAATAAAATAACCCCCTTGCGGGAGCATGTGGGTGCTGTCACTCTGCTGGGCATTATGGGATCAGCCAAGCATAATGCTTCCTCTGTGCCTAGCTCCTTCTTCCCTGCTCTCCAAGTCCCAGAACAAATCCCTGGGTCCTCCTCAGGTTGGGACCTTAGAAACAGCTTCAAGGAGCATCAGGCCTGAAGAGACAGCTTGGGTGCCATGTTCCAGGGTGTCAACAAGGTGAAGGATCCCTTGGGCTGTCTTCCCAGGTCTAAGGCAGGCACTGAGGCCTTAGGGGCTTCCCAGGTCAGCTAGGAGCTCTTCATGCCTGCTCTGGACCTTCCTGCCACTCTCTGTGAAGACTACATCTGTGAAGATCTATCCCTCACATTCAAAAGCATATCCTCAGTGAGTATCTTTTAAAAATTAATTTTTAATTTTACATGTTTAACTCAAATACTTTGTTTCATGTTAGAAGAAGAGGAGGAGGTAGAGGAGGAGGAAGAGGAGAAAGAGGAGGAAGAGGAGGAGGAGGAAGAGGAGGAGGAGGAAGAGGAGGAGGAGGAAGAGGAGGAGGAGGAAGAGGAGGAGAAGATCTATCCAATCCCAGGCTTTCACCGGGAGGAGCCTCAGGTGGAAGGCTGGTGTGTGGTTTTGCAGGTATGCCTGTGGCCACAGCTCTCACATAGCTTTCCTAGATGGTAGTTCTCGTACTGCTGCCTCCCTCTTTGGGGTGATCCCTCCAGCCTTCATCACTCAACGATGATACGAAATCCTGGATGTTTTCTTCAATCAGATTTCACCAAGATGGAATTTTCCTGAAGAGAAGAGCCTCCTTTGCCTTGAGGACTTCATGTTACCAAGGCATCCCCTCACTCAGTGCCTCCTCTCTGCTAGTACTCCTTGCTTTCTGTCTGGTGCTCAGTGATTAGAGTGTTCAAGGCTACAGCAGTGTGCCTTCCCTCTCCAGTGCCACCTTCAGACAGCACCAAAGTTCACAGAAGCCTGGTCATGTGTAAGGATGCCACTAGGGATGCCTGCTTCCATCCTCACAGGCCCCTCGATTCAGCTCAGCTCAAACACAGAGTCCTCAAAGCCCCAGATTCCCATTTTCCCCTTCAAAGCCCAGTCCTGGAGGGGCAGACCTCAGTGACCTCTCTGAGGGCTTCTGGGAGGTCAAAGGTGCTCAGCTCACTTGGGACCTTGCCAGGCAAGAGGGATGGTTGAGATCCCTCAGCTCTGACAACAGTGCAGTGGACTCTGCTGACGGGACAGCAATGTGCCTGGGCAGGGACAGGGTTTCACCGACTTCCTAATGGCTAGTTTGATGAGGTCAGAAGTCGAGTGAGTAGCAAGCAGAGCAGGTCACACTGATCTGCAGTGTGGCAGTGGGGTCTGGAGCGCTATCAGCCATCAGCTTCTCAAATCAATTTCTAGTCTGAAAGGAATAACAGCACATATATTTACTCTACTCACAAAGAAAAAGAAACAAAAGCAAGAAGCCAGTGAGAGAATGAAGATACAGGAGACAGAGCAGCAGGAGGCGGGGCATCAGGAGGCGGGGCATCAGGAGGCGGGGCATCAGGAGGCGGGGCAGCAGGAGGCGGGGCATCAGGAGGCGGGGCACCAGGAGGCGGGGCACCAGGAGGCGGGGCACCAGGAGGCGGGGCACCAGGAGGCGGGGCATCAGGAGGCGGGGCATCAGGAGGCGGGGCAGCAGGAGGCGGGGCAGCAGGAGGCGGGGCAGCAGGAGGCGGGGCAGCAGGAGGCGGGGCAGCAGGAGGCGGGGCAGCAGGAGGCAGGGCATGGGCTCAGCCTGCTGCCACCAGCACCTGTGTACTCTTGGGCAGGCCGCATCTCCATCAGAGGCCCGTCCACTCCTCCTCACACACCCACAAGCACACCCACAGACCCTCTCTCCACACCAACACCCACGCATCTGTTCATCACTCTCTTCATTAACTCAAGTCGTGGTCGAGCATCCAAACACGAAACCTGAAATGCCCCCAAATGCCAAACTTTTCATGCATCAACGCAACCGTACCATGAAAATTCCATGCCACAAAACTTTGTTTTATGTGCAAAATTATTTAAAATATTCCATAAAATCACCTTCAGGCTCTGTGTATCAGGTGCATAGGCAAATATAAATGAATTCCATGTTTAGTCTTGGGTCTAACCCCAAGACAGCTCATTATATCCAAACTCTGAGAAGACATTCCAAAATCTGAAACAGTTGTGTCCCAAGTATTTCTGATAAGGGGCACTCAGCCTGCATTCATCACCCGCCCCACACCAAGCCTGGTGATGCTGGAGAGTCTGTTTTCTTGGAACAGAGTGTTCCAGAGGAGACAGAGGCAAAAGGATGGATGATAAGTATAAACTAATTCTAGATTGCAAAGAAACGGGCAAGATAGGAGCGAGAAGGCGTGTGGTAGAAGAAAGATGTGAAGGAACTTCTGAGACAGAGCTGCTGCTGCGGCAGACAGGGAGACCTTGAGGGGAACAGCAAGGGAGAGGCAGCTGGGCTTGTGGGAATCCAGTCAGGCTGTTACAAAAGTCGAGGCTGGGCTTTGCTGGAGCATGTGGAGCTGGTGGGAGGAGATGGGGGATGGGATCTCAGGGTGTCAGGGGGCAGGACCCAGATCACCGGAGTTCTGGAGGTGGAGGAGGGGAGTCTGGACTCATCCCCCAGAGCCACGTAGAGCCAGCTAAGGGACGCAGTACGGTTGTCATCCTAACAAGTCTTAGTAATGATGATAATGCGGCTGTCACTCACGTGGTCAGGAGTCACCACAGGTGCAAAAGGCCAGTGGCGGAACCCCGCTGCACCCACAGGCTGGTGCGGAAGGAGGGAGCGAGAGTGTGGATCTTGAGGCTGGAAACTGGGAAGGGAAAGCGTGTGGGCCCAGGAAAGCCACACTAGCACTTGACTTTTTACAGATGTGGATGCCATGGAAAGGGGATGGGCCATAGACAGACTGAGCTTCACTCTAGAAAGAACCTGGTGGTGGTGGTGGTGGTGGTGGTGGTGGTGGTGCGGCGCAGAGCCGGTGCCCAGAGTCCACCCTGTGCCCCGGGCGCTGCAGATGCTCGTCTGGGAAGCGCGTGGACTCTGGCTCCCACACCCTCGGGCCTCCACGTGCTGACTCATCCCTGAGGAGGCCCAGGACTGTGCTCCCAGAAGCCCTCAACTCAGGCCCCGCCCCATGTGTGTCCACAGGCCCAGATGCATGTGAGGACATACATGCCAGGAAAGGAGGGGACCGCTGGAGGAGAGGTCAGCCAGGAGCCCCACAGCCGCGTTGGTTCCCATCAGCGGAGCCGTAGTCTGTTTTATCTGTGTTTATTTGTCTGTCTTCCTGTCCCGCTCGATCTTCGCGTGTGTCTGTCTCTCAGCCGTCACATGCTCCCGGGCTGGAGCCAGCGGCTGAGACAGACTCAGCCTGCTTCCTCCTCCCGAGGCCGGGCATGCACACGCGAGAACCCAGCAAAAGCAGCTCCGGGCCTCACAGCGCTTCACAGTTTGCATTTCTGCAGCCCACGCACGTGTCTAATTATATCCCTGCCTGTTCCCAAAGGAGCCCGGCTGCCGGCCCTCCACTGTTCTTCAGTGACATTGTGGGTTCTGCACAGACTCGGCTGGGGCAGCTGAGGGAGCCAGTGTCCAGAGGGGGCCTTGTCAAGGTTACAGAGCCTGTGTGTGCACGCGTGTGTGTGCAGGGATATGTGCTTATATGTGTGCCATGTGGTTGTATGCATATATCATGTGTACATTTTTTTTTTTTTTTTTTTTTTTTTTTGGTCTTTGGAGACAGGGTTTCTCTGTGTAGCTTTACGCCTTTCCTGGAACTCACTCTGTAGCCCAGGCTGGCCTCGGATTCACAGAGATCTGCCTGGCTCTGCCTCCCGAGTGCTGTGATTAAAGGCGTGCGCCACCACTGCCCGGCTCATGTGTACATTTATGAACGTGTATGCCTATGTGTATGTCTTACATGTGTGCATGTGTTTGTGTATGCACACATGTGTAAGCATGTGTATTTGTGCATGCGTATGCATTTGTGTGCTTGTGCATGCATGCATGTATGTGCACCTGTGAAGATGTCTTTGTGTAAACCCATGAATATGTGTGTGTCCTCATATAGGATGTATATACCTGTGTGCATGCATGTATGAGTGTGCATTTGTACATGTTCACAGTGTATACTTAGGTGTGTACACCCATATATGCGCATGTATTATTGTGTACACATGTGTGTCTATGTGTGTATTCCTTTGTGAGTATGTATGCATGTATTTATCAATGTGTGTGCATTTGTGAATGTTTAAGTATGAGGTTTACACCTGTGTGGACATGAATTCCTATGCAAGTGTGGTATATGCGTATTTGCATGCTTTTGTGTGCCTGCACATGAGCTCATTGATGTGTGTATATGTGCATGAGCATTTGCATGTTTTCATTGTGCATTGGCACACATGTATATTTGAATGAGTGAGTGAGGATGTGTGTATGTGAATTTGTGTGAATGTATATACAGGTTGGTGGATGACTTATGTGTGTGTATTTTACATACATGTGCATATATATTGGACATCTGCATATGTGTATATGAGCATATTTGAATGTGCATGTGCCTGTGTATGTAATTCATGTGTGTTCATTTTTGGACATATACATGTGTTTGTGCATGCTCGCTCATATGCACCTACCTGCTTTTGAGTGATTGTGCATATGTGTTCACTCATGGGTGCATCTGTTTGTGAATATACCCATGTGTACACATGTGTTTGTGTATAGTTATGTGCATGCATTTATCTGTGTGTGCATGCATGCATGCATGTCTTCTCATATGTGCATGCACACATGTGCACATACATGCTTTCATGTGCTTGTGTGTATTCATGTGTGCACATGTGCTTATATATGTTTGTGTGCTGTGTATCCATGTGCATATGTATACATGCATTTGTGTTCATGTGCTTGTAGGGACTGGGTGGAGAGGGCCAAGTGACTCCTCGCTGTGTCTCACCCTGAGGCCTGTCATGACAGGGCTGTGTCACAGAAGAGCAGGGGTTGCCCAGCCTCCAGCAGGTGACAGGATGACTTGAAGCCAGAGCTGCATAGGGGAGGGGCGTGGGGGGCGCGGGCCTGGCAGCCGCTCTCCCAGCTGCTCGGGTCTGAAGCGGAGCCGCTCTGCTGGCTGCGGCACAGCGAACAGGTGGCAGCAAGATTGGCACAGCCAGGAAAATCCATCTTGTGGAGGCTGCACACAGCAGAGCAGGGGAGGGGAGAGGGGAGAGGGGAGGGGAGGGGAAGGGGGTAAAGGGGAGGGGAGAAGGGGAGGGGAGATGGGGGAAGGGAGAGGTGGGGAAAGGGAGAGGTGGGAGAGGGCAGAGGGGAGGGGAGGGGGAGGATAGAGGGGAGGGGAGGTGGGGAAAGGGAGAGGTGGGGAGAAGGGAGAAGGTAGAGGTGAGGAGAAGGAAGGATCCCCCTCCCCCCTTGTCTGTGACCCTTCTCTCCCTGTGCTGACCCCTCTGCTCCCCAAGCCAAGGCTCTCAAGAGCCTTCAGAGCTGACCGGCTCCCTCCCCACTGCGTGTCCTGCTTTGCCCTGACTTTCAGCTAGCTGTGCCGGTGGGGCTGCCCGACACAGAGAACTAAGCACGTTGGGTGAAGGAGCCCTGGGGCTCTGAACCCAGCATCAGCGGCCCGTTGGGACCGAGTGCCCCCAACTCATGCTAAGGTGCCGATGACTCAGCCTGTGTTACGGTTATGGACATGATCAGAGCCCCCGAGTTCTGTCCATGTGGCACTTCCATGTTACGGGGACAGGACAGAGTCACTTCACATAGCAACAGAGGGAGAGAGAAATAATTAAGCATTGCCAGAATTAACACCTTCCAGGTGAGGTGGCCAAGGGGAACTTCTCTGAGGACTGTCTCTGGGGTGAGACCTGAGTCAAGAGCTCTTCCTAAGGCTTGGAAGACACCCGAGGAAGCACTGCACAAGTCTGGGGCGGAGGGACTCTGGCCTGCTTGATGGACACAAGGAAGGGCAGTGAGAGCAGGGCCCCAATCCCACTGCTGGCCACGGGCAGGTAGGTGAGGTGCGGTGGGACAGGCAGGAGTAGCTGCTGCTGGCCAGGCCAGAGGGGCTTCTCAGAGATGGTCCTCAAATACCTGCCCTGGAGGTGGGCACACGGGTAGGGAGAAGGGGTGAGGAGAAATAGACTGGTTCAGGTTTGACCAAGGAGTGCATGCTTCCTGGACTATGGAGGACCGGGGTTCTTCTGAAGAAAGGGTAGGACGCCAGACCTCCACTCTTGGTTTCACAAGCACCACCTTTGAGGGGATTCTCACCCCGCCTCTCTGGCCAGCAGAGCCAGAAGCGGCTCATCTGCTCTTAGTGTGTGCTGAGACCCAGTGTCCACCCTTGGCCTGTGTACACTTCCTGACTGCTCTCCGGGGCATCCTGAGGAAGTTGTGTGCCTTCTTCAAGATGGACGGCACTTTACAACCTCCATATGCTCAGCTTTCTTTTTATTATTTTAATTTCTAAATACTTGGGAAACTTTCCAGCCTTGGCTTCTGCTGTGTGATTCTGGTGCCAACAAACACACTTGCTCCCCCACTGCACCCCTTCCTTCATCCTAGTGCAGGGCTGAGGGGAGACCGGGATTCAGGGAGAGAGGTCCATCCAGCAATACCTGCCTCTCGAGATGCAGCAGCAGTAAGAGGCCTGGCCTGGCCTGCCATGGGGTCCAGGCACCAGACAGGGCCTGCAGGCTTCCTCACCCAGCCCAGTCCACAATCACCTGTTACACTAGCCAGAGCCCCTTCCTCCAAGATAGCTGCCTTCCTGTAGGCACTTTGGAATGCTCTCCCCACCCCTAACCTTTGTGGAGTTCAATCTCTCCCGTCCCAGTGTCAGCTCTTCTGAGGAGCCTTCCCTGGATCCTAAATCGTCTTTCCCGAGTGTCCTGTCACTGGCAAAGTCTCACAATCTCTCTGTTGACATGTCTGGTAAAGTTATCTCTGCTTGCACTGTGCCCAGGGGTGGGGACAGGGCCTGGCACAGAATTAGGTCATAAGGACTTGTTGAATGAGTGAATGGGCTTCTGTGCTTCCTGTTTATCTCCTGAGAACTCCTCCTGGAGAAGGCACATGAGGTGTTCTGAGTAAGGCAAGATTAGGAGCATAGGAGAACAAGATGCCATTCATACTAACTGGTCACATGTGCCGAGACAATGCTGTGACCTCATTCAACATGTTATCCCTGTTTCAGATAAGAGCCAACCAAGGCTCAAAAGAACAAAGGGCGGGGGCAGGCTGAAGAGTTGGCTTGTGGATTAAGAGTTAAGTGGCTTAAACCACCTGTAACCTCAGCTCCAAGGGATCTGACACCCTCATCTAGTTTCTGTGGGTACTTATACACATAAGGCGCTCTCTCTCTCTCTCTCTCTCTCTCTCTCTCTCTCTCTCTCTCTCGCTCTCTCTCTCGCTCTCACAATTAAAAAAAAAAAAAGAACAAAAGAAACCTCCAGAATCAGACAACCTACCAACAGAAGAGCTCCATATGACTCTGGTTTTCCTACCCAGGCAATCCCCTACCCTTTTCCTGCCAGGCTATAGCTGGACCACAGATACACGGCCAATTTTCAAAGAACTGAAAGACTACAGTATACTTGTCACCACACTGTTGACACTTTGATGGCTCAGAAAGTGAGTTCAGAGCCAGCTGGTGCACCTCCATGGAGTCCTGACCTCCTGGCATGGGGTGGTACCTGTGCAGCATGGGGTGCCCATTAAGCTCTAGGACCCTGCACCACAGTGCACAGGCTGCTTTAAAAGGAGGCAGGTGCCTTGATGTGGGGCTCCCCACTGTGTATAACCTCCAACAGTGGAGCCTCTAAACCAGCCTCCACCAGGAGTGGCTGCCGGGCACAGCCCATTCTTTGGCGCTATGCCTCTGTTCTTTGTCTGCAGTGATCCTACTTGCTTTAGGCTCAATGCTGGCCGCCTTGCTGGCCATTCCTGCTTCTTCAAACTGCTAACCACCATGGACCCATGAGTGCCTTCTGAATTGTTCCAGCTTCCCCTGGCTTCTGGCCTCTGCTGCACCGTCAGCCCTGTCAGGACAGGGGTTTGCAGGTCTGGTTTTGCTAACTCAGGACTCAGCACCATGGCTGGCAACAGTGCCATGTTCCTGTAATGAAAATTTCCCAAACTTACATCCTTCAGGTCCTGTTGTCACAATGGCGGTCCTTATCCACACCCGACTTGTGTACTTAAGTATTTTTCTTCCCATCAGCCACCTTTAAGAAACTTAAAGAAATCAAATGTAAAAGGAAGCTTTTTTATCACTGCCGTAAGTGGAAAGCCAATATCACGAGCCATAAATAGAAGACAACTGTTAAAACAAATGCCACAAAACAAAGCGGTGCGACAAAATCTGAGCAAATGCCTGGCGCTGGAGAAGGTGCCGGGGCTGAGCCGAGGCCGGTCTCTTTTTGCCAAACAGAGGAACAGGGGCAAGTGTTAGAAGGCTTTAAAGGAATGCTAGCCCAGACCAAGGGTCCTCAGGCAGTCCAAAGGGTTAGAACAGAACAGGAGTGACCTTCCTACTGTGGGATCGCATTCTCAGTACCTCCTAAAATTGTTCCTACCTCTATGGTCCTCATCCTGCACATCAGATCCTGGGAAACTCGGGAGAGCTCCAAGAGACACATGTAAGAGTTCTATGCAACACATGAGTCTTGAATGGACATGGCATTAACTCAGCTGCAAAGAACCACCATTTCTCTGGTCCAGGGAAATAACCAGCAAGCCCATCTGGCCCTCAGCTCTGGTGTTCCTCTGGGTATTTGCCCCACAGCAGACCTTCTGTCACCCATGGCCCTCAGAAGAATTCTCTCCTCCTGATTCCTGACTCTCCCCTTTGATCTCATGCCACATTCCTGGGATCCTGGGTGTCCATTGCTAGGCAACAGAATAACGTAATGAAGTCTCAAAGGGATCTAGGGCCAAAAGGGGGTTTGCTAAGAGGGTCATCACTCACTCAAGGCTGAGCAGGGAGCTGCTGGCAGAACCCAGAGGACAACTCAGGTCCCCAACTTCTCCTGAGGGCATGGGGGGCACCCCACACCCTCCTCCTGTGCAGGAAGCTTAGCCTATGCATGTCAGTCTTCCTCATGACTATTCATTCACAGATGAAAGAGCTGAGTGTCTGAGGCTCATCTCATCAGAGGCTCAGTGAGCTTATGTCCAGACCCAACTCCACCAGCCACACCAGTCATCTTGTATAACCCTGCCACTCTCCACTGGTGACTTGAGCTAGGTAGCACTTTCTCAAAATCTGCCAATGTACACTTCCACAGGAGACTATGGCCTCTGAGGGGGACTCCATTTTTTTGCTCCCACAAGGGTGTCACCTCAAGACTGAAGGCACCCAGCTTGCTCCCTCCCTTGTCTTGCCTCCTTAAGCCAAAGGCAAAGTCTATGGCTGCTCATCAAGGCACTCAAGACATCACAGACTGGCCTGACTAATTACATTCTTTCCTTGCAAGCCTATCCAGGAAGTGCCAGGGGCCTGATAGGGAATTGCTTGGCTGGACCTAGCGGGGTTCACAGGGTCACTACCCCTGGGAGGTCCCAACCATCCTTGGGTTTCAACATGGGTCACACCGGGAGCTTCCTATTGCTGTGCTGAAGCTGCCGCCACTGCCCGCTGCTCCAAATGGCTCCTCAGTCATAAAGCAGCTGAGAAAAATGACAGCAGGGAAGGAAAACGAGCCACGGAGGAAATTAGCTCTCACCCGGGGAGATCTGGGCTTTCTGCTGACAGAGGACTCTACCCTATAAAGCCAAGAGCTTAAACTCTACTCTTACGGTAATTACCATGCCATAGGCACCTCTGCCCTTGGCCCAGACTGGGATGACCCCTCCCAGGGCACAGAGAGAGACCCACAACCTACAGCTGGAGTCTTTAGGGAAAAATGGATGGGGGGTGGGCGGTGCCAGAGCCAGAGTCCCTTCATAGAGAAGACTATCCAATGGATGCTAGTGCCCATTAGGGACTTGGGGACCAGCTGCTCCAACCTTCACACTTGACAGATGAGGAGCCTGGAGACCCAGAGAGGGTTAGTGACCAAGTGAAGGTCACCCAGCTAAAGACCAGATCACATTAAAAGTACTCCCCACCCCCTGTGGGCCAGAGTCATTTCCGTCAAGTTCTGTCTCCAATATGCATATTTCTTGCAGACTGGGTCCAAGCTAGGCCTAGTGAAAACACAAGAGGCAGAGTACTGACCTTGACTAAAACATGCACTCAGTACCACCGCTGAGTCCCTTCCCTGTGTCTGTGGGCACCATTCCCCACAGCAAAGCTGGGCTCAGTGTGCGCTCTCTGGCAACAGACACTGTTAGGGAGCCAGTCTGGGGGATTTTGGATCTGACCTGAAGCCCCTACCAAAGGAGAATGACCTCCTCACATCTGTCACATCTGTCTGGGACAGGCACCCCTTCTGGGGAGGGTATCTGCCATCCTACCCCTGTCCTCAGACTCCCAGCTGGCCCAAGGCAAACCAGTTCCTCATGCTCCTCCCACAACCAAGCATTTGTCTCCACATAGCTTGGGACTGCACACCCCCACCTCACATATCTCTCCAAGTGGGGACATCTGTTGTTTTTTCCTGCAAGCATGTCCCTCTCTGTGGGCCACCCCTTCCCCTTGCTAGTTCTTAAGCTTCTAAAGACACTGGTCACTGGGGGAGGGAGAGAAGATGCCTCTGGCTTGGCTAGTGTTGATCTCATCACCCTGGTTACCAGGACAGTTCAAGATTGTATGGAGAACACAAAAGGCTAATCAAAGAGAGGGCTGGGTCTCAGGAAGAGGGCCTTCTCTTCCTACTGGAATTGCTGGCCGGAGATGCAAGGCCAGTGATGCTCATCATTTGGTAATGGCAAGGCAGAGGAGCACAGGCCTGTGGTGGGCACATACTGCTTCCTGATGACCGCTGAGCACCTGGATGTAGCCAAACCTGAAATCAAGAAATGAAGATCATTATTTGCAATAACGGAATAATTCACAGCTTCACCCCACCTGATACGCTGTACTTTCTGTCACTTTAACTGACATGGCCCCTGGTGGGGACCTTCCCCACAGTCACAGCATCTCTCCTACAGCCTGCCTGGGTCTCTGGGGTCTGTGTTTTAGCCCCTCTACAAAGCAAAGAGCTAGGTCTTTTTGCCGAGTTTAAGGTTCTGTTGCCTGTCTGTTGCCCTGGGGACCTCTGAAGGTCTGTATTATGACTCCTGCCCCAGCAGGCCCTGGCTCCCAAGAATGAAGTCAATTTAGGCAGGCCTCTGGTTTTATGTTCACAGTGCTGACTGTCATTTGCATGCATTTTTCTTGTATTGGAAGGCCCCAGCAGGCCCTGGAACGAACAAAATGGCGTGTATATACATTGCTTTCTGCTCTCCTAGCCGGCTGCAGCTTAGACGCCTAGCTCCCCCCTGGATCTCCCTGGGGCATGTATGGACATAGGCACCTAGCTAAGGCTTGGTCACCCACAGTGTGCCATCTCTGACACTGTGACAGGGTGAGCATGTGATCCTGAAAACCAAGCCCCTCATTTCATCTGGAATTGTTGAACCTGTGGGATATAAATCTGGAGTTGCCAAGGACCACCATGGAGGGATGGCTGTCAAAGTTACTGCCAAAGTTTTCTTGCGTACTCTCTTAAAAAATGATTTTTTTAATCTATGTGTACATGTGTGCATGCTTGTCTGTCTGTATATGCACAACATGTGTGTGGATGTTCAAGGAGGCCAGAGGGATATCAGATCCCCTGGAGCTGGAGTGACGGTGATTGTGAGCTGCCACGTGTGAGTGCTGGAACTGAACTCCAGTGCCCCAGCCACACCCCAGCTCCAGTTCCCTTGTTCCCTTGTTTTTCCTGAGTCAGTCTAAGTTGAGCTTTTTTCTTCTATTTTTTTTTTTTTTTTGTGTGTGTATGTATATGTGGGGGATCCATATGTGTGTTGGGGTGATAGGTGTGCAACTGGAGGCCAGAGGTCCATCTTGACTGTCATTCCTCAGGAGCTATATTAATCAGGGAGCTCTAGAGGAACAGAACAGATAGATGGCATACATGAATATGGACACACATGTATACAAATATACACATATGTACATATACACATATAATACACATATACAAATACACATATACATATATGCATAAACACATGTACACATGTACATCTATATACACACATGCATAAACATACATATGTGTGTATAACATATAAATGTATACATAATATATAAAATAAAAGGAGATTTATTAGATTGACTTATAGGACATGGTCCAGGTAATCCAACAGTGGCTGTCTCACAGTGGAACAGACAGAATCTGGTAGTTTCTCAGCCCACAAGGCAGGATGTCTCAGCAGTCCCAATACCACAATGAAGGCCTGGGAGATCCCGGGGCAGCTGTGGGCCTTTCAGTCCTCTGGAATCACAAAAGAAACAGTTCTAACATCAGCAAAGGAATGAAGAGGCAACAGGACGGAGCACTCGCCAGCAAGACAGGGGGCAAGCTGACAAAACCAAGTTCCTTCTCCAGAGTCCTTTTAACCAGCTGCCACAGAAGGTGCCATCACACAGAGATGGGTCTCCCTGCTTCAGAGAATCTGATCAAGAAAACCCCTCACAGGGTTGCCCGGCAGCTGGTGTTCCAGTTGATAATAGATCCAGTCAAGGGGCCAGGCACGACTGGGCATCACGGAGCCATCACGTCATTTGAGACACTGTCTCTCACTGACATGGGCTCAGTGACTAGACTTTCACTGGCTAGGGAGCACCCGGGCTCCACCATTTCTGCCCCCTGGGAGTGACTGGTACTTGTGAGCCATTGTGCCTGGCTGCTCACATGAGTTCTGCGGCTCGAGCTCAGGGCCTGATTCTGGCATGGCAAGCACTCTTCTCCAATTGTGCTCTCTCCGGCTGCAAACTGGCTTCCTGATTCTTGTAAGCCAGAAAGTATTGACTAATGTGGGAATTGTTTTAGGAAAAAAATGATGATACACTGGTAATGTGTCACATGTCTTTAATCTCAGCACTCAGGAGGCAGAGGCAGGCAAAGCTCTGTGGAATTCAAGACCAGCCTGGTCTACATAGCAAGTTCCAGGACAGCCAGGTCTATGCAGTAAGACCTCTAATAAGAAAGAGGGGATTGATAAAGAAAGGGAGAGACACAGAGAGAATCAGAGGGAGAGATGGAGGGAGGGAGAAATGGAGGGAGGGAGAGAATGGTAACATATGTCTATAAGCCGAACACTTGGAGGCAGAAAGAGGTAGAAACGGTAAGGTCAAGAATTCATCCTGGGTCGGGCAGTGGTGGCACATGCCTTTAATCCCAGCACTCAGGAGGCAGAGCCAGGCGGATCTCTGTGAGTTTGAGGCCAGCCTGGGCTACAGAATGAGTTCCAGGAAAGGAGCCAAAGCTACCCAGAGAAACCCTGTCTCGAAACAAACAAACAAACAAACAAACAAAAGAATTCAGCCTGGGCTACACAGAAAGACCTTGTCTCAAAAATATACAAAACCAAACAAAAAAGAAACTAATTATATTTAATAATATTCCAAAATCATAAAGAATGTTTTAGCAAGCAACATAACAAAAACACAACCAAGAGAGACTGGCCTCCTTGTATGAGCAGACGATATATGTGGGGTAAACAGAACGGAGCTTTTATTTTGCTCCTTTGGTATACTCTGTAGCTCTAAGCTGCCACATTAGGCTCTCTCAGCTTGGTGAAATGACTCGGATATTCTTCTCCCTCACATGTGGGGGGAAAAAGCAGAAGGCACCTTCAGCTGCGAGAGCCAAAAGGGTGGATGACCATCTACCCCTATGCCGAGGGCCACAGTGAATGGGGCATTTAGGGCAGAGTAGGGAGCTCACACACACCTTTTCTGTCCCCAGTGCCTTGCCCCGAGTCCCACTCAGCTCCAGGTACTTCCCATACACTCACCCACATATCCAACATGGCGGCCCTGCTGGCTCTGAGCTCCTGGGCATGGCTGGCAGGGCATCCAGTTGGAGGCACATCACTCAGGGAAAGAATCAGGCCAAAGACAACACACTGACTGGAGAGCTCTGTTTATCTCCATCTTCCATTTGTGTAGAAGGGAAACAAGATGCAGATTGCTTTGAAATTCCTCCAAAGGAAGTCGCTGAAGTTACTGTCTGTCTGTCTGTCTCTGTCTCTCAGGCTAGCTATCATTACCCTGCTCACAAACCCTCAGTCACTACTGTTTTAGGTTGATCCTTGTTGCTGTGATAAAGTACTCTGACCAAAAGCAACTTGGAGAGGAAAGGATTTATTTGGTTTATAATTCCAGGTCACAGTCCATCACTGAGGGAAGTCAGGGCAGGAACTCAAGAGAGGAATCTGGAGGTAGGATCCATGGAGGGATGCTGCTTGCTGACTCTCTCTCTCTCTCTCACTGGCCCATAGTCAGCTCTCTTTCTTACACAGCAAAGACCCATCTGTTTAGGGATGGTGCTGCCCACAGTGGGCTGGGCCCTCCTGCATTAAGAAAATGCCCTGCAGATCAGTCTGGTTGAAGCAGTTCTTCAACTGAGATTTCCTCTCCCCAAGTGACTTCAGGCTGTGTCAAGTTGGCAATGAAAATTAACCAGGACAGCAAACCTCTTCCCAAAGCACTGAAGCCACAGTCTGTATCTTGGGGGCTCTCTGCTGCCTGCGTCCTTCTCTGGGTTCAGCCACTCTTGCTGTCTGATGCTCTCGGGGTCATCTAAACCCTGTCTGTCCTCACGCTGTGCTGTCCTATGGAAAACCTTGGGACAGTGTGGGGGAAGTCACCATGTTCATACCTGTAACTTGTAGCAGCCCCTCACTCCCCAAGCCTACTTGGAAGCTATTCTCATTGCCACCCCTTCTAGGGGTGGGCAAACAAGTTGTCGAGGGGACCAGGAAGCTCACTCAGGGCCATTACTGAGTGGAAATGTCCCTGCATCCTACAGAGGTCAGATGGCACCTTTGGGACCTTTTTTTAATGACCACACCCTGCAACAGGCAGGAAGCCACTGAGCTGAGATTCCGAGGGAGGCCAATGGAGGGCCCTTGCCCAGAGATGCAGGCTGATCAGGAGGGAGCCACAGGCATGTGGAAACACTGTGAACAAGCCACACAGGAAGCCATTGCCATCCTGCTTGGGAAGGGAAGAAGGAGCAACATGAGGGAGCTGGAAGAAATGGAGCAGTGACAGCCACTTGGCAGGTGCATGCGTGAGAACTACCCCCCAGGCAAGGAGAACCAGCGAGGAGATGCCCAGCCCCTCTCTTTCCCCCTGAGGATGGCAGCCCCAGGCTCATTCTAAATGTAAGTCAGAGGGCTAGGGAGCCTGGGTGTTTAAAGAGGTTGAGCTCCTCACCTGGGGCTCAGGGCAAGGGGGAGAAGAACCCAGGGAACAGGCCAGCAGGCAAGATTCTAGCTTCGCTGCCGGTCGCTGCCATATCTCGAGGATTACAACAACACCCACTTAACGTAGTACTCCATAGTTAGCAGTGGTTTCAGATACTCACAGGAGCTGTGAGCCAAGCGCATTAAATGGGAAGTTCCAGACCCAAAGCATTTGCACGCTTCAAATAGTGTGCTGTTCTGAGCAGTATGATAAAATCCTGCACTCTCTTCCACCTTGGCCAGTGTGTACACTACCTGCCTGGTGGTCACCCAGCAGCCAGTTATTCCTGTCACTGTCACAGAATCACTGTACTTGTGTGGAAGTAACTGTATTTTCAGTCATAACATAATTCAAAATACAAGAAGAGCGATGCCACCGGGCGTGCATTCTGGAGGGTCAGGATGGGCAGAGCACTACACTCACTGTAAGGCTTCGCAGAAAGCAGGAAAGCATCTGATACAGGGCTTGCTTGGCATACGATCTGCAGTTTCAGGCATCTGGGGCAGAGGGTCTTGGAGCAAATTCCCTATGGGTAAGAAAGGACCATGGTACCACCTGTTTGGAAGCCATTAGTACAAACCAACCCCCCCACCCCCCCCCGCCGCCGCTAAGGTTAAGGTGCAGGCAGAGCTGTGTTGGTTGAATGTTCTGGGTCTCAGCTAGGCTGCTGCAATACCTCATCTTACTGTGGACTGTCTTCAGTCCCTCGTCTTCCCGAGACACTGGGACAGTAGGGTGGACCCATCCCAGAGAAGGTCAGCATGCAAGAAGGTCCCTCATGAAGCTTCAGAGTTATCACTCCCACCTATCTGCCATTGGCCAGAGCAGGTCCTGTGGGCCAGGCCAAAGCCAAGGGCTGAGGAAGCACACTGTGCTTCAGGCCAGCGCGAGAGAGGGCACGCTTCCCCTTCCCAGGGCCACAGCTTCATCACACCTGCTCTCCCTGCTGTCCCAGACATTGTTCTTTCCTGAGTTCTAGCGATGGATGAATGAGTGAGCAAGCTCCCGGTGGGAAGGATGGGCTAGTGTGTTTTCCTGCAGTAGGGACAGATCCATGCTCAGCCCTTCCCCAGGGACTGCAACAATCAGGGCATGACCACCTGGACAGTGCAGAGGTGAACGGCTTCCAGCTCCAGTAGGAGAGTGTGTAAGGGGCTTGACCCCCTTCTGGAGGCCTTTGGAAGGCTGTGGGGTGCCCCAGTGCCATGCATGCACCAGGCCAACCCTGTGTCTCTGCTGCCTCGCCCTCTCCCACCCACTCCCTCTTTCAGTGGACTCTTCTGTCTGGCCCAGCCCATGGGGTGGCTGTTTGCAAGGCTCAGGCTGAGTTGAGACTGGCCTGCTGTCTTGATGCTTACAGTCTCCCAGGGATGTAGTCTAGCAGCAGGGGTGGGATGGAGACTTCATAGGGTCTACAGTAGATGCTGTACCAAGGCAGAGACAGCGTGGAAGATGGAGTTCCCTGGGCAAACAGGTGGAGATAGCCTCCAGGAGTCGGCCCAGATGGTGTGGAACACTCTTGACCCTGTGTGCATGGACCATCCTGGAAACTGAAGTGGTTTAGTCTTCTGGAGAAGAGCATTTGCAAGCGCTGGGAATGGATACAGCAAGTAACAAGATGGGGTGGTGGATTGGGGGCCACAGATGGTTAATGGGGAAGACCCTTGTGACTAAGGCCTCCCCCTGCTGACAGGAATTAGATCTATCTGTGAGCTAGGATTAGCAATTTTTTTCTACAAAGGACAAGGCAATGGAATTCCCAGGCAAAACCCTCCAGTCAGTGCATCAGTAGTGAGCATGGTTGTGTCCCAATAAAACTTTATTATAATTGTGGCCCCCCCAGCCAAATTTGGGTCATGGGCTATCTGTGCTTTGCTAACCCCTGCCCCAAAGGGATCAAAGTAACAGCTTTTAGGCTAATTTTATCCCTCCAACTTTTGTTTTGTTTGTGTTTAAAAGATGGAGCATTTAGTGGCCAGGTTCCTTAAAGGGTCAGAAGCCCTGGTTGTACCAAGCTTGTAACCCTCAGAGTGGCAGCCAGCTCATCCCTGGCCTCAGTCCTGGGCTCTCTGCTTGCCTCTGAGTTCTCATTTCTTCCCGGAGTGCTGGTATTTGTTTGGGGTTTCTTCCCCAGTTTCATTACTGTCTCAGGGCTGCTGGGAGCACAGTACTACAAGCTGGATTGATTCAGCACTGGACTGTTGTGAAGGTTCAATGTCAGTAGGGCTGGGTCCCTCTGAGGGCTGGAAGGGAGCAGGAGTTTCAGAACTTTACAGGGTCCTGGCCTGGTGGCTTTACATTACTTGCCCTTTACCTGTGTCCCCGTGTCCAGCCTTCCCCTTTGCGTGTGGATATCATCAGATCAGAGCCCAGGTTAACGACCTCATTTCAATTTGATTGCCTCTGCAAAGACCTTGTCTCCAAATAGGGTCATGTTCTGAGGTCCCGGGGGGGGGGGGGGGTGGTGGTGTTAGCACTCCAGTCTGTCTTTTTTGGGGGAGTCAGCGCATGACATCCAGGCCTTCCACAGCCTTCTAGTTCCTTCCTTCTGTGTCTTCACTGTGAGAGCACCACACAGAGTGCTTGGCACAATTAGATCTGCCTGTTACGGTGCCTTGCTGGGGTGGGCAGGGGGTGCCACTGGAAGGGGCCAGGCGGTGAGGAAGCATTGGCCAGGGGTCATGAGACCGGAAAGGAGCTGTGGACTCAGGAAGGGAGTGGGACAGGACTCAGGGCTTACTGAGATCCAGAGGGAGCAGTGCCCAGGTGTGAGCACTGCTGGGGGAGTCCAGCAAATTACTGTGAGCAGATTTTGTATGAGGTAAAGTGCACACTAAGATGGGCGAAGAGACGAAACTCTCCACACACCTTGATATAAACAGAAAGAGACCTAGGTCCAGGCTGGCAGGAAAGAGGAAGGAGGCCATTCACAAGGGAGGGACTTGGCGGAGGCCATAGCCAAGGGGAGGAAATGGCTGACAGCCTCAGAGCCCTGTGGTCCAGGTAGGTTTAACCTTTGCACCTCTGCCTGCACAAGCTAAGGGATCCCCCTGGCTCTCACTTTGAGTTACAAGACCCGACCCTTGCTCTGAGGAACTAAGAAGAATGTGGAGGAGAGCCAGGAGCTGGTTGATCCAACAGCCAAACAGTGCTCACAGGAAGGAGCCAGTCAGCTGACTGACTGACTGTACATGGCCCCAGTCAGCTGACTGACTGACTGTACATGGCCCCAGTCAGCTGACTGACTGACTGTACGTGGCCCCAGTCAGCTGACTGACTGACTGTACATGGCCCCAGTAAGCTGACTGGAAACCTTACACACAGGAGGTAAGAGACTTGCCATGGCATGTACACACAAATGCAAAGGCTCCTTTTTGCTTTAGGATAGTGACTGCCACCCCAACTTCTGGTCTGTTTTTCAGTCATCAGACAGCATGCTGGGGCGGTGATGAGACACCTTGACACCACCGTGGCACATGTGGTGAATGAACCAAGAGAGTTGTACTCTAGTATCGAGACCCACCTAGACAGATGGGGAAATTAAGGCCAACTTCCTGGAGGAAGTGTATTTGTGCTGAGTCATAAAAACAAGAAGACATTAGCCAGGCAAAGCTGAGGAGGGAAGAGGTTGGTTGGTACAAGCATGGGTTGGGTCGGAGGTGAAGTACAGCTGAGGCAGCGCACGGGCCCTCACATATTCCTGTGAGCCCTTCAAGTCCTTAGGTTGAGATGTGGGCTGGAGATGAAAGAAGGCCCCTATCTGGGTCAATCCCAGCCAGCAGCAGGCTGGGGAGGCTATGGGATAGCCTTGGCAAATAACACCTTCTCCAGGACTCTGTCTCTGTCTGTCTGTCTGTCTCTCTCTCTCTGTGTCTTTCTCTCTGTGTCTCTGTGTCTCTCTGTGTCTCTGTGTCTCTGTCTCTGTCTCTCTCTCTGTCTCTCTGTCTCTGTCTCTGTCTCTGTCTCTGTCTCTCTCTCTCTCATGTGTGTGTGTGTGTGTGTGTGTGTGTGTGTGTGTGTGTGCCCGCGCGCGTGTGTGTTAATGTGTTTCCTCTTTTCATTATTTTGTGGTGCTAAGGATGAATTGGCCTTGTTTACCATTACACCACATCCAGTCCCTAATCTGTCCATCTTTAAAGGGTCTGGACAAATTGACCTGTAGGGACTTCTCTAGCCTCAGGCTGCTGTTGCACAGGGAGGGAGGACAACACAATTAGAGGTGGGGACATCAGAGGTAGGAAGCCATGGGTCTGGCAGCCTGGCAGCCAGTTCAAGACTAAGGGGAGAGGAAACCAGAGACCTTAGCCATGGGACAGGAGTTGGTGGCACCCTAGAAATCCAGGGTCCCTGCCTTAAACAGGAATTCAAAGGGCACGCTGAGCACCTGACATTAATGATCAGACAGTCCAGAGGGGGAATGTTTCCACCCCTACCTCTTCACACTGGGAGAAGGGGCCTGAGAGAGGCAGGTGCTAGAGATTAGTCACTGGCCTGGGGCAGAGGCGGGGACCCTTCTTTTCACAGGGTTGTCCTGGCTCAAAGAGCCCTGTCCCTGAGCCCTGCCTCTGAGTCCCTGACAGTGGCCACCTGGAGCAGAAACAGACAGAGTACAAGAACCCCCCATTCAGCAGGAGAAGGGCAATCAGGACAAGGCTGGCAAGAAAATTTCAGGTAATTGATGCTATTTTCCCATTGACTATGTTCTGCTAGAAAAGATTTTGGTTACAAGGTGTAATCAAATCACACTTAAGAATTCTACTAAAAGATTACTTTTATAATGAGAAAAAAAAATGTACTTTCTAAAAGGAATCTGCAGTATAAGCTCAGAGGTCAACTTGCAATGCCTTTAGCAACGTGATAGGCACATGCTCTGAGGCAGCATTTTCACTGGGGGGGGGGGGCGGAATTTGCCCCACAGGTGTGTGGGAGAAGATGCCCTCTGTAGCCTTGCCTGTGTCTGTAAAGTATTGGAATCAACCCCAGCACCATCAATCCTGGGTGGAATATACTTATTAATGGGACATGCACAAGATGGGATACAACACAAGTATAAAAAAGACCATGGGGGCAGATGTCTGTGGGAAAGGCATTAAGTGAAAGGGCAAGAGGAAAGGGTGCCGGGCACAGCAGGCACCATGCACACAGACACCTCAGGAGGATGACAAGAAGCAGGCAGGAACACATGGGACTTTTCCCTCACAGGCACAGCAAACCTCACACACTGAGAATAGCAGATATTTATTCTTCCTCAGTCCTGGGAGCCAGAAGCCTGAAAAGATATCAGTGGGGCTGCATGCCCTCCTGAGCCTTAAGGGCAAGATGATGGTTAATTTTGTGTGCCAACTTGACTGGGCCATAGGGTGCTCAGGTACTTGGTCACATGTCGTTTGGGCTTTTCTGTGTGCACATTTTGGAGATGAGGTCAGCATTTGAATTGGTGGCTGAATCAAGGACCTGGTGCTCCTTAAAGTAGGTGTTCCTTAATGTGGGTGCTCCTTAAAGTGGGGGCTCTTTAAAGTGGGGGCTCCTTAAAAAGTGGGTGAGCTTGAAGTCCTGAGGAGAACAGAGATACTGACTCTCCCCAACCAAGAGGCAGGATTACTCCTGCCTGAGGCTTCACATTGGGACCGTGGCTGAAACAGACTGCCAGCTTCTGCTGTGGGATGTCTTTTGGATGCTGTGAATGTGTGTTGCTTTCACTGGTTGATAAATAAAGCTGTTTGGCCAATGGCGAGGCAGAATAAGGTTAGGTAGTACATTCTAACTAACAATGGAGATGAAGACAGGATTAGGAGATATGCCAGCTGCTGCCCAAGGAACAATAAGATGCCAGCAGACCAGTAATGCCACAGCCTCATGGCAACATATAGATTAATAGAAATGGGTTAATTTAAGATGAAAGAGCTAGCTTGCAAGAAGCCTGAGCCATAGACCATACAGTTTGTAACTAACATAAGCCTCTGTGTGTTTACTTGGGACCAAGTGGCTGCGGGACACAGAGAAACTTTTGTCTATATCTGGTGTTCCAATGTGGGGCAAAAATTTCCACCTAAAACCTGAGAAAGCTTTGAAAAAGGTTCTAAAACAGAGCCAAGAGCAGCTTCCTAGGTGTCTCTCATGCAGGCTGCGGCACAGAGATGCTGCGACATTCAAGCTTGAGCACAGCATGACAGATTTGGATTCCCATCACAGTACACAGCGGCATCTCCAGGCAGCACAGGGTGCTGTGTAGTGGATTTAGCTTTTTCTAGTACAGAAAAAAAAAGTTTTCTGGGCTATATGCTGCTTGATGAAGACTAGACCCACTGCTTCCCAGAGTTGGTGGTGAGCGTGGCTCCCAGAACTGGAGGTAAGCATACCTCCGCCATATTGGGAAACCAAATGGGGCAGAGTCAACAGCCAAAGCCGCTGCACAGCTTAGCAGTTTAAAGTCTCGCCTAGTCAGAAAAGGATTATAGATACACAATAAGACAGATTCAGATGGAAAAAACCTCCAAAACAGTTTACAGTGTGTGTAAAAATGTACGTCGGCTGGGAGAGTAAAGAGAAGATATAGACAGTTATAAAAAGAAACACATAGTTTTAAAATAGTAAAATAAAGTCCTTAGAAAGGGGAATAAAGTAAAATAAAGAAAATGAGCCATGTGAGGATGGAAATTGTACAGAAAGTCTGGATTATGTGTGTTGTTGTGTTGTCTTCAAATTTTTTGACTGCTAAAATAATAAAAATAAAAAATAAAAATAAATTTTTTTACTGCTATGAGACATTTGATTATAAAAGCTGCTGGATTAATCCAACCTACATATTTTAAAAATATCTTGACTCCAAAATTTAAGTCAAAAGATATGCCACTTTAGGGGAGAGTTTATGTTTTTGTTTCCATAGGAAATGAGAGACTGTGGATTCATCCAAAATTAAAGATGATCAGGTTTGATAGAGTAAGACCCCCTGAAAAATCTCCAATGGGAACAGATGGCCCAGGTGATCCAACATCCAGAACAGCTTCACAGTTCTGGCTGAGATGATCCAGCCTCACAGACTACTCCAGTCAGGACTTGACCATAATCCTAAATTTTCTTTGTGTCCTCATAAGATTACTGGTGGCCCTAATCAGCAAGAAGTAGCCTATACCCACATTCTCAAAAAATGGATTATGGATGTTTGTCTTTGTATAGGGGTTGGTTACAAGTTGTTATTGATCATAGTCAATCTCTTTCTAAAAGAGGAAAAGATGATATGATATAGAAATGTATGATATAGATATGATAGGATGAAAGGCTAGATTATTGAATCTATTTTTAAAGAGCAAAAACTTGTTTGAAATGTTTTACATTGTTATGGATTTTGGTTTATTGATACAAATTTAAAGTTAATTTTGTTATATTGTATGTATATTTCTATTCTTGTTTAAGCTATTATGTTTGTGAAGCTCATTTAAAATGCAATGTATAATTAAGAAACACAGATTAATAATTAGTCTTTTATGATAGTCAAACTTATAGTCATATTAGTTAGATTTTTGAGGTATACATAGATATATTTCAATTAGGTAGGTAATTGTCAAACACTTCAAAGACCTACAGAATATGACATTTAAAATGCTTTAAAAACTTAGACTTTTCTGGACAGTGAAATAGGTCTGCTCCTGGCAGCACCAATTTACTTCAAAGAGGAAGATGGGTATCAAAGACACTCCATATGGAGTATATCTTCTTCTTGGCAAACCTGGCCCTTTGGGCAAGAAACTGCCCTTGCCTGGACTGCTTGATGGTATGTTGTGTAGACTGGACATGCAGGAACCATGGGAAAGTGACCACTGAACTTTGTCAAAACAAGGCAAGATGGTCCATCATATTCCTGCTTCACAGAAGATACTGCCAGACATTCTGCAGGACACAGAGGAAAGAGACTGATGAACTTTGCCAACAGATGAGACAATGCTTCAAATTTCCTGCTTCACTAAAAAGTCTGCCAGAGACTCTAGGCCTGTAGGCTGAAGATGGGTGCCCCAATGTTGCAGAGGAACTTTAGGTGACTATCCAGGCTGCCAGATGTCTCTGACATTTCCAGAATTTTGGAAGTTGCTTACAATGTACTTCTTGTTTATTTAGGTAATATTTTATGCTTCTGGGGTCTTTGATGGAGTTGAAGACTAGATAGTTATAGTTTTCCTTAGTTATAATAAAAGATAAATTAAATATAAAACTTTAGATTCATAAATATAGGATATATGATAGAATATTTTCTTTAATTTTACCAAATACAAATAGATTAGATACTGTAACTATAATTCTTGCTTGATAACTGCTTTGTTATATATAATTTTACAATATTAAAGTTAAAAATCTTCCTTTTGGATTAGACAGAACAGGGGAAGTGCTGTGGGATGCCTTTCTATATGCTGTGAATATGTGTTACTCTCATTGGCTGATAAATAAAGCTGTTTGGCCAATGGCAAGGCAGAATAAGGTTAGGTGGTACATTTAGACTGAAGACATAGATGAAGAAGGGGTTAGGAGAGATGCCAGCCTGCCACCCAAGGAGCAATAAGATGTCAGCAGACTGGTAATGCCATGGCCTCACAGCAACATATAGATTAATAGAAATGGGTTAATTTAAGATGAAAGAGCTAGCTAGCAAGAAGCCTGAGCCATAGGCCATGCAGTTTGTAATTAATACAAGCCTCTGTATATGGTGATATTTTATTTGTACTGAAATGTGATTTTATTTGTATGTTAATAAAGTTGCCTTGGGGTCAGAGCAAGCCATAGCAGAAGCCAGGCGGTGGTGGAGCACGCCTTTAATCCCAGCACTTGGGAGGCAGAGCTAGGCGGATCTCTGTGTTCAAGGATACAGCCAGCATGGAGACACACGCCTTTAATTCACTACCAACCATAGAAGACCTGGAGGTTTGTACAGACAGGCAGTGATGAGGAGGTCATGTGGTTGGCTTTACAACCAATGAGAAGGCAGAACAGAAAGTCTATAAAAAGGAAAAACATACAGAAAGGTCTCTTGCAGAGAGGAAAGACAGCAGCAGCAGTGAAGGGTAAGGTTTTCAGATATTGCTTTGACCTCTTGGCTATTAACACTGTATTTGGCTCTGTGTTTCTTATTTAACAAGATGGTTACATCTACATCTGTGTGTTTAATTGGGACCTAGTGGCTGCAGGACCAGGTGGGAAACAGGGAAACTTCCCTACAAGCCTATGGTGCCTGCCAGCATTCCTTGGCTTGAGGCACACCACTTCAATCTCTGCATGTGTGAGTCAGCATTCCTCACTGTAACATATATCTGGGGCAATCACCTTACTAAGAAGGAAGGTTTATTTTACCTTACAGTTCAGGAGTTTTCAGTCCATGATTGACTGACCTTGTTGGAAGCTTGTGTTGAGATGTGTCACTGTGGCAAGAGGTCACCATGGTAAGAGGTCATGGCCAGGAAGGAAAATAGAAACAGAAGAGGGACAGCACCCTACTCCACACAGACATCCCAGGAGACCAAAAGACCTCCCAGTGATCCACCTTTTAGAAATTCCACCACCTTCAAGATGGAGCTGCCCTGGGGACCACAGGGGCCACTTGGGAGCACTGTCCTGCTCTCCATGCTGTTTTATAACTGTGGCCATGGTTTGAAATGGAATGTTCCAGAAGGCCATGTGCTGAAGCCTTGGCCTGTAGCTTGGAATGTTAGTGGGGAGCAGAGCAACCTTTGGGGATCATGGCTTAGAAGGGGAAACTGATCTAGCAGGAATACATTGATCTGTTGGCATCTGACCCTTTCCATTCACACTTCTCTGCTTCCTGGCTGCCCAGAGGTGAGCAGCTTTGATTGTGAGCTTCCAATCTTGCCTCCCAACCCTTAATGGCAATGGTCCAGCCATGTACTGTAAACACTAGAGCCTCGAGCCAGAGGAAGCTGTAACACGAATCTTAAGGAGTCTTATTAATAAGATCAAAATCAGAGCCAGGTATTGTGGTGAATGCTGGAAGATCAGAGAGACAACAAGCCACAGCTACCTTACCTCGCCAGTTCCTCAGCTGGTCCTGTTTCCTCAGACTGCAAACTTCTGAGTCCTCATCCAAATGAATCTCAGCTGAACTGTGCTGCTCAAAGCCTAAAAACTTAACCAGCCAAATGCTTCTAGTTTCTGCCCTTCATGTCTTATATACCTTTGTGCTGTCACTCCCTGGGATTAAAGGCGTGTGTCACCATGCTTGGCTGTTTCCAGTGTGGTCTTGAACTCACAGAGATCCAGAGGTATTTCTTCTCTGGAATGCTAGGATTAAAGGTGTGTGCTACCACTGCTTATCCTCATGTTTAATATTGTGGCCGTCCTGTTCTCTGACCCCAGATAAATTTATTAGCCTGCACAATTTTTTGGGGAACACAATACCACAGGAAGCCTTTCCTCTGTTGAGGTTTTCAGTTACTTTGTCACCACAGTAAAAACTGGCTTAACAACTGGAACTATGACCATCTCCTCATCTCAAAGCCCTCAGTCACATCCTCTGAGGGTTTCCTAATCAAGTCACACTCACAGTTCTCAGGCTAAAGTGGTACGATTTGGGGTCACCACCACTTCAGATTCCAGCTTCATGAGACAGTGAAGGCTTCTGGGAAGAGAAGTCAAGAGCTCAGGGGGTCTAGATGAGCAGAGGTCTTGTTTTTCTGTGGCAATCCTTTCTCTGTTTTGCCTCTCTCCCCTGAGTATGTGTTGGCTGTTTTCTCAAACGTCAAACAATAGCTGTACAACTTTTAAGAACACCTTGAATAGTATGTCTTTTCTTATTGTCAATCACCTCCCTCCTTCCTACCTGCTGCCCTTCAGCAAGGACACACACACTACACTCACACAGACACTACACACACATTCATGGACACTACAAACACACTCACATACGCACAGACACTACATAAACACACTCACAGACACTACACTCTCACACACACCACAAACACACTCACATACACATACATTCACAGACATTACATACACACACACTCACAGACATTACATACACACACACTCACAGACACACACACAGATACACATACACACTCAACAGACACTACATAAACACACTCACAGATACTACACTCACACACACTCACAGACATTACATACACACATTCACAGACACTCACACACACAGATACACACCACACACACACACACACACACACACACACACACACACACACACACGGCCCTGATTGGGGTCTTCAAAGGCAGACAGCCTCACTTGCATATCAAACACTCAGGAGTTGTCTCTACTCTTTTAATTAACTCCCTCACATTATTCCATTCTTGATATTTTGTTTATTTCTGAGAAAGAAGGACTTAGAGAAACTTAATTGTTTCTTGAGCCTCCATAAACAATATCAACTGCCCAGCCAGGCATGGTGATACGCACTTGTAATATCTGCCCTTGGAAGGGAGAAGTTCAAGGTCATCCTGGCTACTGTTCATTACTTTTTCTTTTTTTCTCTGTGTGTGGTGTGCATACATGTTTATATAGGTGCGTACACATGTGCATGCAGGTATGTGTGTGTAGATGTCAGAGTTCAACACAGATGTCTTTGTCAATTGTTCTCCACATTATTTTTCAGACAGGGACTGGGTCGCTAGGTGAACATGGAGGTCTTGGATTTGGCTAAGCTGACAGGCTGATGAGTTCCAGCAACACAGATGTGTCTTCCTCCCTAGCTCTGGGATTGCAGACAGGAGTGCCCAGCTGTTCCAACGGGTGTTGGGGGATCTAAACTCAGGTCCCTGTGCCTGTGTGGTGGGCCCTTTACCCACTTAGCCATCTCCCCAGACCCAGCTAGGAATTAATTTTCTCTTTGCTGCAACAAAATAGGTGATGAGAAGTGATCGAGAGTTCTGGGGTTTGTTTTGGCTCACCGTTTGAGTTCATCATGACAGAGAAGTTACGGCCACAGGGGTAGGCAGCAGATGGTCACATTCCCACCAGTCAGGAAGCAGAGTGACAACTGTTGACGCTCAGATCACCTCCTTTTCATTCATCTCAGGACCCAAGTCCCTCAGTGGTGCCCCCCACTTCAGGATTCATCTCTCCAAGTTAAACTTCTCTGGAAATGCTCTCGTAGAGACACACCCAGAGCTGTGTTTCCATGGTGATTCTAAACTGATCAAATTGACAATGGATATTAACAGTGAATTCTCGGCCTCCAGATCTGGAGAACTTGGGGTGGGGGCGGGACTGACTAAGGGTCTTCCAGCCCCCAGACCAGCTGGCCACTTTGGAATGTGGGCCCAGGAAGACAGAGCTTCTGGCCTCTCAGAAGCTGATCAAGCACAATTTTACATGAACAATTTAATGTAGGAAGCTGATTTAAACATTTCAGCTGCTGTGTAGGGCAAATAAAATATACTCAAGTCAGATTTAGCCTCAGGCCTTCTTTATAGAACCTTCATCCAACGTGTTAGCATTTCAAGTTCCTGGCCAGCCTCCAGCTACTCTCTCCCCTCCCCCTCCCCCTTCTCCCCTTCTACCTTCCCCCACCTCCCTCCCCTCCCTCTTCCCTCCCTTCCTCTCCCCTCCTACCTTCCCATTCTGTTTGTCATTTTTCTCCATTCTTGAGCTCCAGCTTTCTGGTGTAGTAACAATAGTAAAGAAGCAACCAAGAAGGAAACCCAGGAGACAGAGGCTAAAACTGGGCTGCACTTGCTGGCGGGGGAGGGCGGTCCTGTCCAGCATAGCTGGAAGGGGGCAGTAGCTGGTTCCTGGCTTGGAGCCTGGTTGTTTTGGACACTCGTATCTGCAGACTGTTCTGTTCTCAAACTAATGATGCCATTTTTAGTGACTCATTAGGATATTCATTAAGAGTTGTTAGCACATCAAAACAGTGTTGGTGAGGGCTGGCAGAGGGCGGCTTCCTGGACATTAGCAAGTGTCTGAATTTCCTTGGCAGCAGGGGGTGGGGGGACAGAGTGACAGGAAACAGATTCCCAAATGCCATCAATTCAGGGGGTACTGTTTCTTCAGCCTACACTTATTGAGCACCTACTGTGTGTATGCGTGGGCAGTCAGTGTCTTCCTCTGGTACAAGGATGAAGTATAAAGTCTCTCTTTGGCATATCCACAGCTGCTCTTCCTATGCCCCAGAAATGATATCTGTGCCATGCCTCAGGACCTTTGCACTTGCTGTGCCCCTGGGTTGGAGTGCTCCTCTCCTAAAATATGCTCTTTCTGGGCATCTCACTCTGTCTCCCTGTCTGCTACTGACAAGCCCTTGACCATCCACAGCGTGGTCTTAGGTCGCTCACCACAGTGGCTTTGTCCCACCTTTGCTTGTTGCTTTCCTGTTTCTCGACTAGCTTCCTAAGCACAGAGGCCTGGTCTATAGGGTCCCCGGATCGCGTAGTAGGCACAAGCCTATTTGCTTAATGCAAAGTGGTAAGGAATCAGCCCCATGCTCTCAGGCCAGGGTGACAAATGGCCTGCTATATCTCCCCCAGCGGTTAATCTCCACGTAATACTGCCCGTGGCTTTTCTCAAAAAGCCCGAGATCGCGGAGGAAGGCCATGTGAGATAGTGCGTTAATTTCTCCAGCTCCTGATTCTTCTCCTGTGCGGGAGCGCCATCGGCCAACCCCGCCCACCCCATCTCTGCTTGCAGCGCCCCGAGTGTGCTTCAGGTGCTGGCGGCTGCGGGCGGGGATCAGGCCCGGCGTCCCGGGGCCAGGTTCTGCCAATAGATTATTTCTCTGAGTAATTAAGATGGAATTAAAAATTAATTCTTTCCTTCAGCTTGATTGCATTTCAAGGGATAAACCGGTGTTATGGCTTCTCTGCAGTTTTTGTACCTAAATCCCACTGGATTCTCACGTGAGGTGAGGGCGGAGAGATGTTGGGTTCATCCCTGGAGAGGGAGCTGGGAGCTGGCCCCAGGAAAGGGTGAGCTGGAAGCTACCATTGGTCTGGCCCTCAGCGCGGACTTGGCAACTTCAGTGTTTGCTGAGGACCCTGCGGTTCTGGTCTGCTCGCTGGAGATCGAGGACTCAGGCCCTGTGTGCTCCAGGGCTGCAGCAGCAGCCGGTGAAAACCAGCTCCCACAGGCTCTGCATGGTTGCCCCCTTTCTTCTCCTAGCCCAGAGTGAAAGGGTGGACCACCTGCCTCATGGGAGGCTGTATGTATGAAAAAGGTTAGTCCAGTGGCACAGACACTGTATATACATCTCCTGATCACCCAAGGCCAGCTACCTTTCTTTAAGAAAGTTCACCTGCCTGACCATGGTGGGGCTCGCCTTTAATCTCAATACGCAGAAGGCAGAAGCAGGTGGATCTCTATGATTTTGAGGCCTGCCTGGTCTACAGAGCGAGTTTCAGGACTGCCAAGGCTACACAGAGAAACCCTGATTCAAAAAACCAAAAAAAAAAAAAAAAAACCAAGGAGAGAGAGAGAGAGAGAGAGAGAGAGAGGGAGAGAGAGAGTTAGTTCAGTTGGCTCATCACCAGGTCATGTAGTCCCACGGCTCAAAATCAAAAGACGTAAAAGCACATATGGATCATACATGATTGGCTCATGCCTATAATATTAGCACTTGGGAGGCTGAGGCAGGAGGATGGCAAGCTGGAAGTCAGTCTGTGTGCTACATAATGAGGTCTTTGCTCATAGAATAGCACCAATAAGAAAGACATGGAGTAAAAGCCTCCCTGTGGCTACAGTCTCCAGGCTCAGGCAGGTGGCCTCCTCTGTGTCCTGTTTATCCTTCCAGAAGCATTTTATGGGCCCACGAGAAAACACGTTCCCTTCACTCTTTCCTCCTGGTTTCCACGGAAGGCAGTATGGTAGGTGCATCTTCCAGCTTTATTTGTTTCCCTCAGAACACATTTCTGTGCGCAGCATGGCTCCCCAGCCGTTCCCACATCTGGACAGTTATCCACTGCCTGGGTGTGTTGAGCCAGGCCTCTGCTGGCGATATTCATATTGTTTCCAATATCTTCTGGCTTCAAACAGTTCTGCGATAAATAACCTTAGACACAAGTCATTTGGCTCTCACACGTCTGTATCTCTAAGGTAAATTCCTAGAAGTGAAATTGTTGGTCAGAGAATAAACTACATTTGTTAAACATAAAAAGTGTGCACAGGAGAGGGGCTAGATGAAGCAAGAGCTGAGGAGCATTTGTAAAAGTTGGAGCTGACTGCACATGGGAATTCCCTCTATGATTATTTCTACTCCCATGCATGTTTAAAATGTACATGGTTTTTAAAATGTAAAGGGATGGATGCCCCTCTCCACAGCTTTCAGTAAGGATTTTGGAACTTGTCTCTCCGTCCACACAAGAAAAATGCTGAACAACTCTCCTGCGATCCATGAGAAAAGGAAGGGTGGGGTGTGGCCTCCGAAGTGGGGAGACTGGAGGTGGCCCCAGAGAGCAGACAGTGGCTGGCAGCTCTGCAGAGCTCTTCATCCACTAACAAGGCTCACCATGGACAAGTCTGAGAGTTATAAGCTCTGTAGGCCCAATTTAGAGGATGTTTGTGATTTCAACTCTATTAGCTTCTTAAAGTGAAGAGCAGAGAAAATATCCAATGGTTCTTGCTGGGGGAAGAAGGAAGTCACCATTTTCAAACAGGCAGAGCTCTCTAAGCTGAAGCAGCCCAAAGGAGACACAATTCTACCAGAGCCTGAGGTAAGGGAAGGGGGCTCCCACCCACTACAAGGCCCTAAACCCTATTTATAGCCAGCACAATAGGAAATGACAGGAGACTTTCCCTGATCCCTACAGCTCAACATTTGCTTCCCTGGGTGTAATTCCACTGCCTGAGCCTAGGGGGCTCCCTGCTCTGCCTAGCTGAGGCTCAGGTGCTTGGCTACCAGGGTTAGGTTACACCTTGTTTGCCATCAAGCTAAGTTACAGTTGACTCTATGTGGAGACCACTTTGGGCCCATTTTGTGGCTCAAATACTGAGGCTGGCTTACGACAAATTTATTTAAGTTTAACAGAAGTAATGTGAGGATCATGTGAAACCAAAGCTTCTCCATTTTTACATAATAACAAGTTAATCATGTGATGGTGACTGTGTGACCATGGAATGTCCCAATCCTAGTCTCCATGGTGATTGTTTAACCACAGAACGTCCCCACCTGAGGGCAACCAATAAGAAACGGTGACGGGCAACCACCGACCTAGCTGTAAAATAAAGATAAGGTTTCTGGAAAGTCCCTAGAAGCGAGCCAATCAGAATTGTACCCGTATTAGCACCCCTAACTGATGTAACCTTGTGGTTTTTGCCTTTAAAAACTGAGCTTGCAGAGGCACCTCCTCCAGTCTCCACTGTGTCAGATGGCTTGACGGGGTCCCTGCCTAGGCTTGTATTGCTCTTGGATATCCGGAATTAAAGCCTTGATTTTGCATTCCGGCACGCTCGTCTTCAGTGGTCTCTCTGGGCACTGAAAGACTGGACAGCAGCGCACTTCCCCACGCCCCAAACTTTACCACCACCACCACCACCACCACCACCACCACCACCACCACCAGTTAAGGCCTATTCACAGTAGTTCCTTTTATTTAGTGCCTTGGGTTCGGGTTTCTAAGGGAAAATGTATAAAGCCACACTAAGCCCAGAAAATAAAATGTGAAGGAATAGAAGAAGTGTCGGACCAGACTTGAAGGCATAAAGGACACTGGGCTGATGCAACAGGATTTAAAATGACTATGGTTGACATGTTAAGGCCTCTAATGGGGAAGGAGACAAAAACAGATGGGTTACCTAAGCCAAGAGAGTCTAAGCATGAGCCAAAAAGAAACAGACATTGAAAATACTGAGTATCACATCCAAACTGGGTATGTTATATCCATATAGCTCCAGCTACTTGGAAAGTAGAGACAAATCATTTGAACCCAGGAGTTTGGAGCCAGCCTGAGCAACAGCAAGAGGCCAAGATTGAAAAATCCCATCAAACATCTCTTCAGAATCTACACAAGCAAGAAGAGAACAGAATTAAATATTTAAAATGTTGAAAGAAAAAAAATAACCCTAAGTCCTGTATTCAACTACGTTGACTGGTAGAAGTGGAGAGCAAATAAGACTTTCAGACAGGCTGGGGAGGTGGCTCGGTCGGTAATGCTCTGGACAGACCACTCCTGATAGGAGTCCTCTGACTCCTAAACATATGTACACATGCTCTTGTGCATCCACACACACACATGCGCATGCAGAGATATATACGTAGACACACACAATAATAAATAAAAGGCTCCTCAGGCAAGCAAAAATTGGGGAAATTTGTCATTAGGAAAACTGCCTTGCAGGAAATGTTGAGAGATGCTTTTTAGAGAGAAGAAAAATTATATTGGTCTGGGGCTTAGATCAGTGTAAAGACAGGAAGGATATAAATGAAGGTTGAAACACTTGTCTTTTTAATTAATTAATATTGCAGATACAAGTTTGTTCAAAACAATAATAGAGACAGTGTATTGGATGATTACAGCTCGTGTGTGCCATAACAGACGGTAATGAAAGAAAGATGGGGGAGACTATACATTTTCTTACCATGAGGCACCTGCGATACCCTTAAATCAGAGCAGTGGGCTGCATCTAGTTGTGATGCATAATGAAAACATATAGCCAACATACTACAAAAAGAGAGGAGATAGAATAGGATAAAATGCTTAGTTAAAACCACAAAGATATAAAAATCAGAACATGGAAAATCGGACAATGAACAGAAAACAGTAAAAGCACGGCCGATAGTCATCAGCTGTATCAATAACCATGGCAACACCAGTGTATCACGGCTTTATCCATAACTGTCTTTCAATAGATGAATGGGTAAACAGCCGGTAGTACCTGTGAACAATGGACTATTATTTGGCACTAAAAGGAAATGAGCTATCAGGCCATGAAAAGACATGAAGAAAGCTTAACTGCATGGTGCTAAGTGAGAGAAGCCGGTCTCAGGGTGTAGACTGCATGATTCCAGCTCTTGTTGTCTCTAAAAATCAAAGCTTTGAGACAGTGAGAGAATAATGGTTTCCGTGTATTGTGGTGGTGGGGGGGGTGAACAAGTGGAGAAGAGAGGAGTTTTTAGGTAGTCAGACTATTCTGTTTGATAACACAACGGTGGAACGGTGTCATCTTATGTTTGTCCAGACTCACAGAATGCACACTGCCAGATGTGGTCCCTGATGTGAACTCTGGGCTTAGTAATAATGATGTTCCTTGTAACACATCTGGCCTGGTGGGAGATGCTAACAAAAAGGAGGTTATGCATGTCCCGGGGAAGGTGTACTATTTTGATGTGAACCTAAAACTTCTTCTGAAATATAAACTTACAGTGGGGAGCAACATGTTGGCAAAGTTGTGGAGAACAAGATCCCTTAGGCTGTTGGGATTCAAGAAGATGTAGCTGCTGCTGAACAGTGTGGCAGAGCCCCAAAACTAAAAATGGAACTACCTTGTAATTCCACATTGGGGGATTTACCTAAAAGATTTGAAAGCAAGACAGTATCTGTACACACAGATTCATGACTGTCCCCCTGGACAAGCAGCCACCATCTTGGGGAGTTCAGATGAGTCCCACCACAAGTTGTAAAAGGATCATCCTAGCTTGGCTTGTTGACCAAAGAGGTGGGAAGGGTCAGGAGACCCTCATCTGAATATCTGCCTGCTCCTGACCACCTGGTGTAGGAACTCTGCTTTAAATGCATGTGGCTTGGGGAGAGGCTATGATAAAAAGTATGGGGGAGTGTTAGCCATTTGTCCTGGCTTGAAAACTAGCAGGGGCACTAGTTGGGGGCGCCATCTGGTTGGCTATTGGAAAGTCATCATTCCTGTTGGGTATAAGACTTTCCAAGTTGCAGCCTCTTGGGAGGGAGGCATACCCACACCCCTGTAGGTAACCCCTCACTTGCATCTGTAAGGAAGCCCAATAAACTTATGGTTTCCTAGAGTGACCTTTGGAGGAATCCTCCCTCTGTTTGGTGTTGAGACCTTGGGAAAAGGGATAGAAATTGTTCACATCTCCCCTGGGAAGAAATTTTAGCAACACAGTCGAAGAGTGGGAGGGTGGGAGACTTCCATGGATGGGTGCAGAATGGGCTAGATGCATTCATAAACTATTACTCATCTTGAAGAGGAAGGAAATGCTGACATGTACTGCGGCCCAGATGAGCACTTTTATAAAGTGGCACAGACACACAGGTGCTGTAGGATTCCACTTACATAAGTTACCCAGAATGGTCAAATTTACAGGGCTGGAAGATAGCCTCATGGCTGCTGAGGCTGGGAGGAGGATGGGATTACTGTTCAGTGTTTTGGAAGATGAAGTGAGTTTTAGAGGCAGATGTTGGTCAGGATTTCGCCATCCAAAGATGTGAGGAGCCAGCGTGGTCCCTGTTGACTGTGAGCTGCCCACAACCGTGCCTCCCCTGCCCAAGACTCTATTGCCCCAAAACTGTGAGGGGCCAAGATAAACCCTCCCTCCCTTAAATGCCTCTGCTAGGACATTTGGTTGCAGCAAAGTGCGGACTGATTATAGCTATTCTGAACTCTGTATCACTCTGAGGGGTTCAACAGGCAGAGGCTGTGTGCAGGGAACAGAGTGGGAAGCTCCTCACTTTTGGTTTTGTTATGGCCATCAAAGTTCTAGAAAATGAGGTTTATTGATTTAAAAACAGTCTGCACAAAAGAAAAGAAAATCAAGGGGCTGAAGAGATGGCTAGTGGTTAAGAGCTCTTGTTGCTCTTGTAGAGAACCTGAGTCCAGTTCCCAGCACCCACAGGGTAGCTCTCAACTGTCAATAACTGCAGTTCCAGACTCCAAGGGCACTACAGGTACACGGTCCACAGACATACAAGCAGGCATAACACCACACAAGAAATAAAAATAAATAAATAAATCTTCAAGAAAAGAAAAGAGAATCAAAAGAGAACCACAAGCTAAACTGTGGGCTCTGGCGGACCTTGGTCCAGGTTGATTCATGGAGCCAATAGGGGGTGGAATGGAGGAGGGAGCTGGAAGAGGAGGAATGGAGGAGGGGGAATGAAGGAGGAGGAATGGAGGAGGGGGAGTGGAAGAGGGGGGAGTGGAGGAGGGGGAGTGGAGGAGGGGCTGGAGGAGGGGGGAATGGAGGAGGGGAATGGAGGAGGGGAATGGAGGAGGGGGAGTGGAGGAGAGGGAGTGGAGGAGGGGGAGTGGAGGAGGGGGAGTAGAGGAGGGGCTGGAGGAGGGGGAATCGAGAAGGGGCTGAAGAAGCAGTATGTGGGGACTTGCTGCTTTTTGCTCTATTTTTCTATGAACCTAAAATTCTCTAGTGAAATAAAATCTATCAAGTTCTCAAATATATATGTATGTTTATGACTTGATATACTGTCAAATCTCCCTAGGGACTGTACGCACCTATAATGTATAAGTATACCTATTCACCAAGACAGAGAGTGCTGGCCAACTCAGATCTGTGTGTGTGTGTGTGTGTGTGTGTGTGTGTGTGTTCGTGTGCAGGCGCATGTGGAGGTTAGAGGCCAACTCATAGGACTTACTTCTCTCTCTACCATGTGGGTTCTGAGAACTGATCACCAGATCACCAGGCTCTAAGCGCCTTTACCCTCTAGCCCTAGGTGTAGCTCTTTTTGAAGATTTTTGTGTAAGTCTGACACACATGCAATTCGATATATTTTCACAAAGTAAGCCCACATCATTAACAGCACCAAGATCAAGAGATGGGTTATTATCAGTGAGCCAAGAAGCCTGTTCCTCCCCAGGGTAACATCTGATATTCCCAGGGCGATGTTTAACCTGACTTCATTACCATTGATTAGTTTTGCTGGCTTTTGCCTTTTATGAAAATAATCTTACAGCACAGAACCTGCACCAGGTTTCTTTCTTTCCGCAGATTGGAGACGAGGTCTTGTGTAGAGCTGGAGCTCATTCACTTCCACTGGAGTTCAGTCTTATGCCTAGTGACCCCACTGCTGTTCGTTCTATCGCTCATGCCCATGGGGTTGTTTCCTGTTTTGAGTTGCAACAGTGACTCACAGACGCGCTTTGCATGTCCTCTGACATAGTGCCCTCGTGACGGTTGCTGTCAGAAGAATTCCAGCCATCAGTTCCAAGGAATTTGGAGACGTCCCCTTTTAATGTTTAAAGTTGCCATAAACCGCGGTGTAGTTTAAATGTGCGGATCCCAATAACTGAAGGAAAGCACTGTTAGCAGGGTGGTGGCAGTGGTACACGCCTTCAATCCCAGCACTTGGGATACAGAGGATCTCTGAGTTCAAGGCCAGCCCGGTCTATAGAGTGAGTTCCAGGACAGCTAGGGCTACACAGAGAAACCCTGTCTCAAAAAATCCAAAAATATATAAATAATAAGAAAAAGCAGTTTTACATACTATAGGCCACTTTTTCTGGTGTGTGTGAAATGCCACCTTAAACGTTTGCCCATTTTTTTCATTTTATTTTTTGCTTCTGGTTTATTGGCTCTCTTTCCATGTGATTGTAGAAGTTCTTTGTTATGTATAGAAAGTACTTTCTTTCTTCCTGAGGCACGATTTTTGCTGCCTCAATAGTGACTCTTTTGATATTTAAAAAAGATTTTTAAAAATTAAAATATAATTACATCACTTCTCCCTTCCTTTTCCTCTCTCCAACCCCTCCCATGTCTGCACCTAGCTCCTCCCTCAAATTATGGTCTCTTTTTATTTAGTTGTTATATATATATTTTCACCTAAATATGTAGATATGACCTGCTCAGTCTGTTTAGTGTACAGGAAACTACTCCCATGATAGCTCAACAATATGTCCAACATGGCTGCCTGAACAAGGCCTGAAGAAGTACACCCACAGACGTGCTAACATGGACAGGGAATCTCAAAGCTGTCTGCTGATGAATTGAAGAACTTCATTTTAATATAATCTGATTTATTAATGTTTTCCTTGGGGTTAGTGCCATGGGTCCTGTTTAATAAGCCTCTGCCTGTCAGGAAGATGTTTTCTCATGTTGTATAATCTGAGGTAAGAGTCAAGATTAATGTCCATATGTGTATTGCCACTTTTGTCTCACCATGACAAATACTTAGCAGAATGTCTTAAGGGAGGAATGATTTATTTAGGCTCACAGTTTCAGAGGTTTTTTTAGTCTACCATGGTAAGAAAGGCAGAACACAGGAGGAGCACATGGTGGACAACACAGCCTGGAGGGGTGCAGGTGCCACTCACATTCAGGGTAGGTCTCTCCCTTTCAGTAATTCTCTCTGAAAATGCCCACACAGGCACACCCCTCCCACCCCCTAAGTGATTCAAATTCCAGTTGTGGTGGATTGAATGAGAACGATCCCATAGGTTCATGTGTTTGGACATTTGGTCCTTAGTTGGCAGAACTGTTTAGGAAGGATTAGGAGGTGTGGCCTTGTTTTAGTGGGTGTGGCCTTGTTGGAGGAGGTGTGTCACTGAGGGCGGGCGTTGAGGCTTTATGAGCCCACGCCATCATGCTTGTGGATCTTTTTGTTTGGTTTGGTTTGGTTTTTGTTTGTTTGTTTTTTGTTTTTCAAGACAGAGTTTCTCTGTGTAGTTTTGGTGCCTGTCCTGGATCTTGCTCTGTAGACCAGGCTGGCCTTGAACTCACAGAGATCCGCCTGGCTCTGTCTCCTGAGTGCTGGGATTAAAGGTGTGTGCCACCACTGCCCGGCATGCTTCTGGATCTTATGTAAGCTCTCAGCTACTGCTCTAGCACCATCCCTGCCTGTTTCTATACTCTCTGCCATGAAGGTCATGAACTCTAACCCTCTGGAGCTTTAAACTCCAAGTTAAATGCTTTCTAGGTTGCCTTGCTCAAGGTTTTTTTGTTGTTGTTGTTTGTTTGTTTGTTTGTTTTTTCATGGCAACAGAAAAGTAAGTAAGATACCAGTCAAGTTGACAATAAAGATTAATTATTCCAGTATGGACATCCAATTTATTCTCTACCATTGAGCAAAAAGACCACCTTCCCTCAGCCTCTCTGGGGAGCAACTTCGTAAAACTCAAAGCAAACTCTCATACTAAGATGTGGAACTGTTTCTGGACTTTTTGTCTACAGTCCCATTTGTCTAAATTATTTTTCCATGCATCCCAGGCTGGCTTCAAGCTCACAGTGTAATCGAGAATGACCTTAAACTCTTGATTCTTCCACTTCCCAAGGGCTGGAATTACAGGAATATGGTACCATGTTCAGTTTGAATAGCATACTTTCTTAAGTTTTGTTTATTTGACACATATGAGTATTTGCTGTGTGAATGCCAATTTAACACATATGAGTATTTGCTGTGTGAATGCCAGTGCACATTGTGTGCACAGGTGCCCTTGGAGCCGGAAGAGGGTATCAGATCCCTTGGAGCAGGAGTTAAGGGTGGTTGGGAGCTGCTTGATGTGGATGCTGGGAACTTAACTCAGGTCCTCTGCAAGAGCAGCAAGTTCTTTTAACTGCTGCTGGTGCAGACATCCTCCACAGTAAGTTGTGGTGTCTGATAGCATGGGTCCTAACACTCCATTTTCTTTTTCATAGTTCCCTTGGCCATTTTCTATACCAAGGTTGGAATTAGCCTGTCAGTTTCCATAAAACCAAACAAAAATCTGAGATTTTTTTGGTTCTATAGGCCAACTCTGGAGAACTGGTGAATTTGAAATATTAACCCTTTCATCATACAGATACCATGTTTTTCCATTTATACCAATTCCTTTCTAATTTCTCTCAACGATGTTTAGTAGAATTCTATATAGATGTTTTATTTATATTCTATTAAATTTATCTCTAGACATTTAATTTTTAATGCCCTTATGAACGGCAACCACTTTTTAAAATTTGGTTTTTCAATTCTCGCTAGTACTTGCTAATTAGCTATGAGCTCCTATACCTTCCTGAGGACTTCACGCCAGCAATCACGTTATCTGTGGATGATGACATAGTCACTTCTTCCCTTGAGATCCTTTTACTGTATGTTTTATTTACTGGCCTTACTGCATTGGCTATAATCTCCAGTAGTGATAGACGGAAATGGGAAGAGTGGTTGGTCTTACCTCATCTGTGTCCTTAGACAGAAGGCGAATGTTTGTCGCCAAATGTGCTGTTGGTGCACTTTGTTCAGACACAATCTCTTTTCCCATTGATGCCTAGGTTTGCCAAGAGTTTTGTTAAATTGTAAGTGGATGTTGACTTTTATTATGAGATAATTATATGATTTTTGTCCTTCTATTCCATTACATCAAAAGCTAGCTTTGCATTTCTTGAATAAATCCAATTTTGTTATGACATATTATTCTGTTTCTGGATTCAGTTCGCTAATACTTTATTTAGGAAACTATGTCTGTGAGAGAGATTGGTGCACTCACTATGGAGATTTTCTTATACTTTCCTAATCAGATTTGGGTATCAAAGTTTTACTACCTTGTATAAAATAATTGGGATTGTATTTTTTTTCTTCTTAAATATTTTAGCAAATAATTTAATCCTCTGGTGGACCTCATGGAAGACTGGTGATATCTCTTCTTTACATTTGGGCAATCATTCAATGAAGACTATGGCCCAGGAGTTTTCTTTGTAGAGAAGCTTTTAGTCATGAATACAATTTATTTAATAGACATAGAAATTTTCATATTTTCTATTTCTTCTGTCGGTCTTGGTAAATCCTACTTATCTAGCAATTCTTCCACTCCTCCTGCAAATATAAATTTGCTAGCCTGCAGTCACGATTCCCTAGCATCTCTAGTGCCACTGGGTTTGTGGTGGTGCTCTTGTTTCTAGCAATAGCTGCCTCCCCACCCCCACCCCCACTCTCCATTGAAGAGTTCCTAGGCATTATTGCCATTATTAGCCCTTGTAAAAAGATCACAGACTTCCCTGGTCCTTTCTATTGCTTGCTTGTTTTCTGTTTCATTAAAAATTACCTCTATTTGTTTTGTTCTAAATTTCTTTAAAGAATAAGCTCCCATTTTTCAATCTTACTGTGACCTTTGGGAGGCATATCTCTCAGAGGTCTGGGTGTTACAGGTTTGCTTCCCGACCTCGGCTCTGTTTGGAGCCGGGAGAACCTTTAAGAGGTTCCCTCCCCTCCTGGGGGATCTTCTGGTCATTTGAGACATGATTTGAAGGGGATATTGGGAACCCAACTACTTCTTCATCTTTGATTTTCATATTCCAACCACAAAGTGAATGGCTTCATCATGTGCTGCCACAATCATGTACCACCTTGCTGCAGCCTAAATATGGCAGGGCCAAATGTGGGCTAAAACTTCCAAACGCGTGAGCTGACGTAACTCTTTCCTGATGTATGCTGATACTTGTCACAGTAACAGTGAGTGAGACTGGCCCCCATAGGCTCGTATATTTCAATTTTTGGTTCCCAGCTGGTAGACTGTCTAGGGTACGTGGCCTTTTTGGAGGAGGTGTCACTGGGGGTGGACTTTGTGGTTTCAAAGTCATGCCAGACCCAGACTCATTCTCTCTGCCTTGCTATCTATCAGATGTGAACTCTCAGCCACTGCTCCAGCACCTGCCTGCTGCCATGCTTCCTGCCACGATGCCCACAGACTCACCCTTTGAAACTGGAAGCAAGCTCCCAGTGAAATGCTTTCCTTCTTTCACCTTGGTCTTGATGTCTCTGCACAGCAATAGAACAGTGAGTAACTAAGACAAAAAGAGGATCACCTAACACACTATTTCCAGTCTTTCTCTGTTTTAAAGTCTATGTTCCTCTAAGCATGTTACAGCTGTTCCCAGCCAGGTTGTGACATTTTGTGTTTTCTTGATCATCTGTTTTTAAAATTAATTATCTTGCCAGGCAGTGGTGGCGCACGCCTGTAATCCCAGCACTAGGGAGGCAGAGGCAGGTGGATCTCTGTGAGTTTGAGACCAGCCTGGTCTACAGAGATAGTTCAAGACAGGCTCCAAAGCTACAGAGAAACCCTGTGTTGAAAAAAACAAAAAACAAAACAAAACCGCATTATCTTTTTTGCGACTTTTAATTTTGAGCTAAAATATTGAAGAATGCTTTATAGTTTCCAAATATTTGGGGTGTCTCAGTTCTTTATTTTTTTAACATATAAAAGTATATTTATGGTACTAGGAGATGCTCAGAAGTTACAAGCACTGGTTGCTCTTGCAGAGGACAGGGGTTCAGTTCCCAGCACCCACATGGTGGCTCACAATTGTCTGTAACTGCTGTGGGATGTTCTAGATGCTGTGAATGTGTTGCTCTGATTGGTTGATGAATAAAATGCTGATTGGCCAGTAGCCAGGCAGGAAGTATAGGTGGGATAAGCAGAGAGGAGAATTCTGGGTAGAGGAAAGCTGAGTAAGTAGATGCCAGCCCGCCGTCTAGGGAACAGCATGTGGCAGCACACAGGTAAAGCCACGGAACATGTGGCAACATGTAGATGAACAGAATGGGCTGAGTTTAAATGTAAGAGCTTGTCAGTGGTAGGCCTGAGTTAATGGCAGAGCAGTTTTAATTAATATAAGCTTCTGAGTGATTATTCTATAAGCAGCTGTATGGTCTGTGAGGCTGGGCAGGACTAGAGAAAACTTAAGCTACATGTAACTCCAGTTCCAAGGGATCTGATGCCTTCTTCTGAACTCTGTGGACACCTGCAGTGCACATACATACATGCATAAAACACTTATGCATGTAAAAGAAATAAATTTATTTTTCAAGTTCAGAGGACACCTTTGCCGGAAGCCTGTTCTCTGCTTCCACAATGTGTGTTCCAGGAATTGAACTCAAGCTGTTGGTCAGGTTTGGTAGCAAGTGCCTTTACCTCTGAGCCATCCTGTCAGCCCATCTCTACTGATTTTTATTTTAACCTAATCTGACTACAGTCAGGAAACTCAGTATTATGGAACTTATTGAGACTTGCTTTAAGGGCTATAAATGTTCCCTGTGCACATAAAAAGAATGTGTTTCTGATGCTGTGGGAACAGTGTGCCCTCCCTGTCACTTAGGTCAAATTACCCAATCACAACATCAAATATCTTATATCTTCACTGAGGGTTTTTTTTTTTCTTCTCTTCTCATTTTTTTCTTTTTTGACTGTTTCTTTTAAACATTAGTGCAAGGCGTGTGCTATCGTACTATCACTGGGTACAGTTCTATTGTATCAGCACTCTGTGACTTGTTTTTCCATCTCCCAGGACTGCAGAACATTGGTCTTAAGTTGTTGTTGACGTTACAATAGAGTTATTAGGCTCGTTCCTGTGCGGGCTTTGTCAGAGAGTTCCTCTGGAACTGGCAATGAATCCAGTCCCCACTGGACCATCCTCAATCACTCCTGCACGGCCAGCATGCTTAATACCAGCCACTGGAAGGCTGGGGGTGGGATCTCTCTAGGATTTCAATGTCTCCCTGGTGACCACTGTTGTTAAAATTCGCTCATGTGCTTTCTCAACCGTCAGGTGTCTTCCATGGTGAGATGTCAGTCAAAAGCTTACCTGTGTCAGAAATGGGGTCTTTGCCTTCTCGTGGACTGTAGTTGTTTTTCATGTATTCTAGGTGCAAGTCAGCATGCACCAGTGCCCCATTCCTCAGCATGCACCAGTGCCCCATTCCTCAGCGTGCACCAGTGCCCCATTCCTCAGCATGCACCAGTGCCCCATTCCTCAGCGTGCACCAGTGCCCCATTCCTCAGCGTGCACCAGTGCCCCACCCCCATCCTCTTTTTCAGAAGGTTTGGCTTGTAGCTGAGGGTCCACTGGTGTTTGATGGTGACTGGGAGAGGGAGTCAGCTTTCTTAATGACGTGACCCTTGGGCCCTGCTTCCCACACTGGATGGGTAACACAAACTGGACCTGATTGAGGTCGGGAAAAACTCAAAGTTGGATGGGTGGGAGGGTGAGGGGGATATGGGAGGAGTTGGGGTATGTGAATACAATCAAAATTCATTGCATGAAATTCTCAAGGAATAAATAAAAATCTTATTAAAAGGAAAAATTTAAACAAAACAAAATGTTTATTTGAGGTCCTTTGTATGACCATATATGTTTTAGAATGAGGTTCAGTTTCTACTCTTAAAATCTGGCATGTCAATTGATAACCGTTTATGAAGAGTTGGCCATGAAAACACACCCATCTCCCAGCTCAGGAACTCAGTATAACTCTCCACTTACTCACAATCTTTAATTTCCCTCAACAACGTGTTGGATTCTACATGTACAGATCTTCCATTAAATTTATCAGTTCTTTTGTTGTTTATTTCAGAATTTTCATTTGATCCCCTTTCTTATAATTCCAGTTCTCAGCTGAAACTTCGGTTTCCTAACTTCTTGGCTATATTGATTGCATAGATCTTAAAGTTCAGCCCCAATCTCCCAGCTACCCAAGCACACTGGTGATTTGCTTTTAATACACTGTTTCAGTCTTGATTCTTGGTCTTCCTGTATTCCTGCATCCCACTGACTGACAGATGAAACAGGACGGTGAAGATCATCAAAGCTCTGGATGTTACCTTCCTCCAGGGATGGTTTCCTTCGCCCTTCTTCTGCTCATCCTGGCATTCTAGCCAGCTCAAGTTCAGGTCTGATCAGAAGTTAGGATGATCTGAAGTGATGTGGTAGCTTTCTAAGTCTCACTCAGTTCAGCCTCCTTACTCCTTCCCTGTGTTCTTGAGGAGTCTTTTGATTTTCTTTTTTCCTTTTTAGTCTAGTTTTTCTTTGTTTTTTAAGACAGGATTTTACTGTGTAGCCCTAGCTGACCTGGCTAGCCTTGAACTCAGAGAGATCCTTCTGCCTCTGTCTCCGAGTGATAGGATTAAAGGTGTATAAGTCCAGAAGATGTTGTTGAATCCTCTGGAACTGGAATTACAGATGGTTTTGAACAATCATTTGGGTTCTGAACCTGGGTCTTCTGTATGAGCCATCTCCCCAGCACTTGGCTTCCTAGTCTGTAGATGAGACTCCTGAAAACGTTGTTGCTGAGACAAGGAGAAGGAGGAGGAGGGGGGAGGAGGAGGAGGAAGAGGAGGAGGAAGGGAGGGAGAAGGGGAGGGAGAGAGGAAAGAAGGAAGGAAGGAAGGAAGAAAGGAAGGAAGGAAGGAAGGAAGGAAGGAAGGAAGGAAGGAAGAAAAAACAACAAGACAAACCCCAATCAGGGCCACTTCCTACATCCATATTGAATATTTATCACACACTGCGTGGACTTCAGAAATCCCTATCACTGTGACAGAAGGCCATAGCAGGGGCTCAGAGCAAGTGTGTTCTTATACAACAATGGCCACAGCAACAAAGCACAGCGAAGCCCCAGACCTCAGCATGCCACTCTCACGGCTTCTGTTGTCTGTGCCATGGAGCGTGTTTCAGCAAACGTAGCCACTTGTTCTAATTCAAACACGTGCTTTTTCTACAACCCGAATGATAATAACATGAGTGAAATCACAGGCCTGCTGTGCTAGAATATATTTCTGACCTAGATGAACACAAACTCTTGCAACAATTTGCAGTGGTCCTGCATGCTCTGCATCCTTCATGAGTGGCCCTGCGGCAAGGAGCCCTTGCCAGGTGGCAGGAGCGTGCCTGTCTGTGAGCTGGGAAGCTTGGCTCTAACACTATTCTCATGTTACCTGTGATTATTGGGGTGTTGCCAACAGATCCACAGGCCCAGAGTCCTTCTGCTTTGTAGCTGTAGAAATGCTTGCAGGCTCTGATGGCAGGTGGCCCAAGCCAGTCCCCAGATAGAAGGCAACTTGCTGCAGCCTCCACGTGAAATCCCAGCAATGCTTCCCTTTCAGAAGGGGCGCTCTGTGACACGAAGCCTTTCTTCTTCTGAGGCTAGTCACTGCTTTTAGGCCAGAGCATCATCAGACTCAGAGAGCAGGGGAGCCCTCAAGTCAAAATGGGACACACTCAAAAGGGACTCTGAGTAAAAGGAATGCTTTAAAGTGGTTTTCGTAAAGGAAGCCATCATGCCAGCACATCATTGCATCCTAGCTGTGGCAGGCGAGTAGATTTCATTCTGATTTCTTACAGGATCAGTGCAACTCACATATGCAAGCAGCTAGACAGTCACTTACTTGCCCAATATCCTGTCTGGGGCCAGGCTCAACTCTTCAGCAAATATTAACAAATACCTTAAGAATACCAGTTCTAAGCAGGGCAGTGGTGGCACACGCGTTTAATCCCTGCACGAGGGAGGCAGAGGCAGGAGGATCTCCGAATACAAGGCCAGCCTGGTCTACAGAGCAAGTTTTATGACAGCCAGGTTTACAGAGAGAAACCCTGTGCCCCAAAACAAACAAACAAACAAACACAAAAAAAGAATATCAGCTCTACACAGAGCGTGCAGAGCATGCAGAGCATGGGGCTGTCAGTGATGAGCCCAGCATCCCCAGGAACTCAGGGGCTGGTCCGCAAACTGTACTCGTCTTGGGAAACCCCAGCCTGGCTTTAAGGTACTTTGAGGGCAGCTGGACACACATCCTGGTCTGAAAGTTTCCAGGGCATTTGCTGTACCTCCTGTGCTCCATCCTGACATTTACAGAGCAGGTCCTCAAGGGTACCTGCCTCAGCACTGAGAACTACTCCACACAGCCCACCCACAGGGAGCCCATGACAGCATGAACATGAATGTGAACTCCATGTGGGACTCTGTGTGTGTGTGTGTGTGTGTGTGTGTGTGTGTGTGTGTGTGTGTGTGTTAATTTTACTTTATGTTTTACTTAAATGCATGTATGTGCACTATGTACATGCCTGGTGTTCAAGAAGGCCACAGGGCATCAGATTCCCTAGAACTGAGCTTAGAAGTGGTATGAACCACCACATGGGAGCTGGGGGAACCTAACCTAGGTCGTCTTTGAGAGCCATAAGTGCTCTTAACTGCTTAGCCATTGTTCCAGACCGTTTTTAGATAAGGTCTTTCTATGCGACCCAGCTGATCCTTCTGCCTCCATCTCCCCAGAGCCGGCATGTATCACTGTGCCAAGCCTTGTTCATCCATCTTTCCAGATAGAGGATTCCAGAGTCAGGAATAGAGTGTTGGCCCCAAAAGAGCCTCACCCATTTCCTTACACGTGTGGCTGCCTCTCAGTTTGTGCTCAGCGTGGTCACATGTCACTTAGCACTGGGAGCACATTCTGAAACTGTTGGAAGGGTCTGTCACTGTGTGATCACAGTGCACAGACACACCAAGCTGGTAACCTCACCACACATCTGGCTATGTGAGATACGTGTGGCAGAGCCTGTTGCTCCGAGGCCCATGATGAACAGGACACCACCAGATAGATAGAACACAGAGGGAACGATGCCATCACAGACACTGTAAACCCTGGACAGACCGTTTCCTAAGGCACATGCTTTACAGTGGAGCTTTTACTACATAGTGTACCCTAAAAGCACAAGGAAAAGCACCATACTGCAGACACAAACCAGCAACATGTGTAGCAGGTTCCTTGACACTAGAGTCATCACAAACACATCAATTTGTATTTTGCCACAGCCTGTGATGGCTACGATGTCATTGGGGACAGGAATTTTTCAGCTCCATTATGATCTCATGCCCCACTGTTGACCAGTGTTGTCATTGGTCCAAGCTTGTGGTTCTTGCACAGGACAAGGCTTTCCTTTATGCTGCTGTCCCTATAGGCCCTGCTGGGCAGTCCCATTTGTATGGGACTATGATTCCTGCTTAGACAGGGTCACAAGTGTCCTGAGCACTGGTGAAGGAGTTGACCTCCAGAGACTTGAGAGACCACTGAGTTCCACATGGAGGCTCTGCTCTTGGAGAAAAAGGGAAGAGACACGGGAGGGAGCCAGAGTCAGGACACGTGGCTTCCCCGCCCCACCATTCCACGTCCGTTTCCCCAGCCTCGATTGGGTGCTTAGCTCTGAACACAGAGTCCCATATTAGTCCTCCAGCATCTTCTTTCTAGTGGCGTTTAGAGCCAGGCTCTGCTGCACGGCTGCTGAATTGTCAGCAAGTGACTCATGTTTGTCTGCGGAGGCTGGGACAGGGAAGACACCACAGGGCAAGGGGAGCAAAGTGGGCGGGAGCGCAGGGGTGGGCGGGGAGCTCAGAGACAGGCACATTAAAATGAGTGAGCTCATTTGCTGAACAGCAAGTCAGGGAGGAGCTCGGCCTAGATGGGCCAGTAGCCCACGGGCCAGCAAGGGGAAGCCCAGGGAAGACACTCCTCTGCCCTCCAGGTGGGACACTGACAGCGGTCCCTTCTTTGGGGACCTGGCTGAGGCCTGGCAGTGAACAGGCAAGGCATAGGTGAGTGCTTTCCCATGGGCTGGGATACATCTGGGGTCCTGCTGTGGTGCATGGTGTAGGAGCTGGTTCTAGTTAGAGAGAAGCTGAGCGGATCAGGAGGCAACTTCAAGGAATTCTTGGGTGACTGTCAGAACATCTGATAGTCAGGATGGGCAAGGGACCAGGAAACAAATGGGTAGCAGATGAAGCACAGTCTCTTCAGAGTGCCCTCCACACACATCCACACACACAATGCCAGAGCTGGAGGAAGGTAGCAGGCTCCTGCTGTCTCCTTGGTCCCTGAGACACCTGGTGAGGAGCTAGGGTGCTGAAGGCCATCCATGGGAAGGTGGGTCTCAGGCCTGGCTCTTGCCTGCAGCTTGTGTTGCAGGGTGGGGATACCTGGAACTTTCCCTTCTGCTGGGGACATGGCAGCCTAAGTGACCTAGATACACGGGGGTTAGAGTTGGTCTCAAGACAACTTGAAGAGGATGGGAAAGAGTAACAGAGAGAGAGAGAGAGAGAGAGAGAGAGAGAGAGAGAGAGAGAGAGAGAGAGAAAAGAAAGAAAGAAAGGAAGGAAGGAAGGAAGGAAGGAAGGAAGGAAGGAAGGAAGAAAGCGAGCCACTACTGTTTTAAGGGTGGCCTTCCTGCCTCACTTGTTTCTATGTTTCTTCTGGCTGCCGTGCCCTACCCTAGGCACACATAAGCTGGAGCCAGCCAGCATGGTTCCCAGCAAGAGGCCCCATCTACCTTTTTAGCTTTACTGGAGAAGACAGGAAAGAGCAGGTGAGAGAAGAGGATGCACACCCTGAACGGTGGCCCCTTGTGTGTGTCCCACAGTCTTCCTGTGGCTAGAGCTGATGTCTGGAGCTTGGCTGCCAGCTGCTGGTCACCTTTCTCACACTCCCTCAGGCTCCCCTGGGCTGGGCAGTGACTGGGCCCCAACTGATCACTCCATTCCGCGTCCCAGGCAGTGACTGGTGTGCAGAGGGCCGCCATCTAATCCTAGCCACAGTGTTCACCATCCACTTTCAACTCTTCCTTCTGAAGATGACCCCAAAAAGACAGGATTGTGGACAGGGATTCAGAGGATGGTACCCACAGCTTCAAAGAAGCCCCCCTTGAGTTTAAGACTGAACCAGCCCTGCAGAAGCAAACCTCAAAGAGAGAGAGAGATGAGCCGAATCCTCATGTCCATCACTTTCCTTGTTGCTATAACAAAATACCTGACAAAGAGCCGATCAAGGGGAGAGGGTTTATTTTGGCTCAAGATTTAAGAGCATAGAGTCCATTATGTCCAGAAAGGCATGGCTGAGTCCCTGGCAGCAAAAGCATCCAGTTAACACTCCTCACATCTGGAAAGACCAGAAAGCAGAGATCATAGGATGCTGGCACTAGATTTTCCCCTTTTCACTCTGCCAGGGACTCCATAGGTGATAATACCCACATTCAGGACGAGTGTTTCTTCCTTGGGTAACCCTCTCTGGAAAGTCTACCTGAGGCTTGCCCTTCACAGATATGTGGAGATATGCTTCCTAGGTGATTTCAAATCCATCCAGCTTGACAATGAATTAACTATGACAGTCCTAAAGACCTCACTTGAGTCCCAAATCCAGCTGTTCTGAAGATGGCCTTGATGTTTTTCCATCGTGGATTTCACATGCATTTCCTTTCTGAGATGAGCTCATTTGCTTTGGGTTTTCTTTCACTCACATCAAAAATGTTGGGCTGACTAATAAATACTAGGGGATAGAATAAACCATAAAATGTGTTGCTAGTTCTCCCAAAGGCTTAAATGATAAGCAGGAGCAGCTGTGTGTACACACCTTCACACACGGGTACACACACATGCAAAAATATGTCTTTGACCTCAGCCCTCCTCAGCTGTGCTAAAGGATTCTAGGGAGGTTTTTTTAGTTATTTATTTTATGTGATGTATGTGTCTATGTCTGTGCATCATGAGCACGCCTGGTGCCCATGGAGGTCAGAAGAGGACATTGAATCCCCTGCAACTGGGTTACAGATGGTTGTGAGCCACCATGTGGGTGCTGAGAAACAAACCTGGGTCCTCTGCAAGAGCAAGAGCATCAAATATTCTTAACTGCCGAGCCATCTCTCCAGCCCCCCTCCACCCAGGGAAAGAGATTTTTTTTAACCTGCTTGAACCAGAGTTTTAAAACAAAAAGTTAAATCTCAGGAAAACCTTGTGTACAGAGAGACAAGATCTGAAGACCCCACAGATGTGAAGCCAGGGTCGGCTAGCCCAGCTGCCATTTCTGCTTGGAAGCCTCCCTCTGGGAATTTGTTTTCTATTAATAAGAGACCTGGTTCTTTCCACCAGAATGTAATCCTGTATTTTAGATGCAGCTTGACTCAGCTTTCAACCCCCAGCAGGTAACACTATAAATACCTGGTATAGCACAAGCCTGCCTTCCCGTCCCCTTCCCGATGACACCAGCCTTCTCAGTCTTACTGAGCTATCGGCCTCTCTCTGGGTCTAACTTGCTTTGTCCTTGCTGGTCCTGCTGGCCTGGCCTTCCACATCTCATCTCTTGAAGACCCTAGCCCTATAAAATTTCATATATGTATATATGAATGTTTTGCCTGCAAGTATGTCTATGTACCACATGAATACAGTGCCCACAGAGGCCAGAAGAAAGCATGAGATCCACTGGAACTGGAGTTATAGGTGGTTGTGAGCCACCATGTTAGTGCTGGGACTTGAACCCAGGTCCTCTAGAAGAGCAACCAGTGCTTATAGCTGATGAGCCACCTATCTCTCTAGGACCCTATAACTTTTCCCCCTGAGAACTCATGGTAGAGAATATGCCAACAAGGCCTCCATCAGCCATTTTATTTCCCAGCTCCCTTCTCCCAGTCTCAGAACTGAGGGAGATTCTGACTCAATGTGGACACTAGAAGAACTGCTCCTAACAAGTCCATCACTCCCTTGAACCATGCCCTTTCAGTGCATGGCTTTTGTGCACACACAGCTCATTCATTCACAAATATCCCAGCAGGCACTGCAGCTACTTCCTCCAGTGTGCATGTGCACACACCCTCAGCCTGCATCATAGCCACCTTCTCACAGCACCACTGTACCCTTCTTACCTGGAACTGAATGAAATTTTATCTTCTCTGAACAAGTTATTGGGCCAGTGGGCTCTGTGGATAAGGTGCTTGCTATGAACCTGAGTTCAATCCCTGTGACCCACATGAAATTGTCCTCTGACTTCCACACACATGTCATGGTGTGTGTTGCTCCATCAATGACAAAATACATGCATTAATAATAAACAAAACAAAAATTAAAAAGCAAGAAGTTGTTTTCCCAGGTAGCTGTTGTGGAAATAATCGAATACATGAGGCTAAAGAGACTTGCTCTGGTATATGCTTGAAGTTTCCCTTCAACTCCAGGGAAAAGCAGGAGGTTGAAGAGGGAATGTGGGGGTTCCTAACCCTGGCAAAGTCAACTGTCTGCCTTGCTATTCTCCCAGCTCCTGGCACCAGGGTGGGGAACTCACTGTTCAGTGAGCTTTTCAGGTGCTGCATTGCTGTGTTTGTATGTTGGAAAACAGTAGATCACTGAGTGTATTTCCTGAGTTTGAGCAAATCTCTATATATTAATGCCTCTCTCTCTCTCTCTCTCTCTCTCTCTCTCTCTCTCTCTCTCTCTCTCTCTCTCTCTGTGTGTGTGTGTGTGTGTGTGTGTGTGTGTGTGTGTGTGTGTGTAACTGGCTCTTCCAACCCAAAGCTCTACAGATGCCAGACAAGTGCTCTGTCACTGAGCTACACCCCCAGCCCACATATTACTGTTTAATTGTTAGGTGTGTGTCCTCATCAAGTCTGGCACCAGAAAGTGCTACCCTGCAGCCTTAACTCAGTTCTTCACACTGCTGTGGGAGGTGTTTGTCATGGGTACCCTGTCCACTCTACAAACGAAGATCCAAGCACATGTCTAACATGCCAGAACTGCAGCCTTGAATGCAGGTTTGTAGGCAACCCAGCTCTGGACTCAACAACTGAATGTAACTAAGGGAATCCTCTTCCTACCGAAAACAATGTTGACTTCTCCTGCTGAGTCTCATGAGGTAGCTACAGAAGTAAAGCATCTGTCCTTGGAGAGCAGTCCTGGAAACAGTTGTTGTCTGCTTGGTAAGTGTTACTGCTGGTTCTCTTTCTTCCCAAGTCTATGGTGAATAAGAAGCAGATCTCCATCCTTCTACCCTACACTCTGAGGAACTGCACTGACTATTGGGGGAGCCCAGTAGACGCCAAAAGGAAATCCGGTTGCCTTTTCTTTTTCTTTTTTGGCTCTAGTATGTTCTGAAAACACACTTGTATAAGGGACAGGGGAGTACAGGGGAGTGAGTTCCAAAGGGCAGATGGCCTGGCTGCTCTTCACGGCTCGTTGGCTGCCCTGTCAATCCCTCAAAGCTTGGATGTGGTTAGGAAGGCCAAGTGTGGAGTCTACAGGCCAAGCTTGTGAGTCCTCTTTCCTTCTCTTTCTTGAATCTGCTTCTCACAGCCATGCCCTACATTCATGCTCTCAGACGGAGAAGCTGTGACTTGAACAGTTGGCAGGAAGACACCTAGGGGAAGGTGTGTGGTTTGGACACTGAGTTTTCCTATCTACACTGTGTAGCTAGCTCTCAGTAAGCGGTGCCAACTGAGCACTCAGGACTGAACTTGGTTTTGGTCCCCAGAAGACACCAGGAAAAAAACAATTGGTTCCAACTACTTCTGTATGTTTCTGCTGTGGTTGCTCATTACCCTGATCCAATGGAGGCCAGCCCCAAGAGCCTGGGACCCCTGATCCAATGGAGGTCTGCCCCAAGAGCCTGGGACCCCTGATCCAATGGAGGCCTGCCCCAAGAGCCTGGGACCCCTGATCCAATGGAGGCCTGCCCCAAGAGCCTGGGACCCCTGATCCAATGGAGGCCAGCCCCAAGAGCCTGGGACCCCTGATCCAATGGAGGCCTGCCCCAAGAGCCTGGGACCCCTGATCCAATGGAGGCCTGCCCCAAGAGCCTGGGACCCCTGATCCAATGGAGGCCTGCCCCAAGAGCCTGGGACCCCTGATCCAATGGAGGCCAGCCCCAAGAGCCTGGGACCCATCAAGGCAGTCACTTCCTTCTTCTCGAGCTCATCCCTAAGCCCACCCTGGCATTCTTGCCTCATTCCCACATCCAATCTGCTCTTTACCTGGCCCTTGTCCACCCTGGACTTATGAGATACAGCCAGACAATAGAAAACAGAATTCAGTCACACACACAGGGACAAAAAAATTATGAAAATGAAACGTAAATAAATATGGATGCTGAGGACCTAATTCTGATAAGCGGATTTTCAAAATTAGCCATTTGCAAGAGCAGATTAAATGCATTTAACGTGGTGGGTGGAAGGAAGTCGATTAAGATGCACCACAAACCCCCTTTCAGCAGGTTCGGGGAGAAGGCATAACAGGACCCCTTCGCAGCTAGTGCGTTTGCTGGATAAACGTTGAATGCCTTTTAAGAGCACTAATTTGCTGCTGTCATGCTGGCAAACCGGCCTCCTGGAAAGGGGCCGCTTCTACCTCCTGTACAAAAGGCAGACCAAGGGGACAGGGAAGGGATAGCAGGGTGTGTGTGGGGGCATAGATGGGGTGGGGGGGGCCAGGCCTACTGCAGAGGTCCCAGCCCCCACTCATGGGGGTGGGAACTCACTGTCTTCTGGGATTCAGGGAAAGCGCCAAGGACAGAAGAATGACCCTGGCCATCACCATCACCAGCCACTTGTCCTGCCCCTGCCTCTGCCCCTCTGAAGTTCGAATGCGGATCCCATAATACCTTGCAGCTCCCTCCATGGCAACAGAAGCCTTTCCCTCACTCTCTGCCTCTGCACCCTTTCTTTCTGCTCTTTCTCCCTACAGCCCACTCCTGTCCCCAGAGCCAAGCCTCTAGAGAGGGCCTGCAGACTCTTCAGACAAGTGGCCGATCAATCCGTCCCTAGAGGCAGGGAACAGGCACTCCCCAAAGGGATAGCAAACCTTCCTCCCACAGGAAGCAGATCCCAAACAGCAGGCTCTGTCCTCTGGGGTACCTCCTTCAAGGACCTTGGAGCCCTGAGAAGCTGAGCCCATATTTTAGGTTTGAGGAAACAAGGAAGAGTATGTTACAGTCACCATGCACCATGCACAGAGAACCGGAGATCTCACACACATCCTGACATCTGGGACCCCAAGTATCCATGTGACTGAAGTGTCTCAGCACAGTGGAGCTGTCCCAGGGTGAAGACAAAGACAGCACTCACCTGGCAGTGATCCGGACCCTGTGATTACCTTAACTCACCCCCATTTAATTCTCCCAGCTAAGATGAATTTCCCATCTGCTCAAAAAAACCCCAGAGGCTCTGAATACCTGCCTGCTGCTGGCCTTTCTCGCCTGTCCTCTTAGACTCCTGTCCCATCAGCCATCTCTCCATTTCCTTACTCAATCCACCTGTACCCACCCCAGGGCCCTTGCCCAGCTTCTCCTAAGCTGTGCTGCCTCTCTTCACACCACATCGGAACGTGGCATTCAGGTACCAGCTCAGATGCCAGCTTGCAGTGAGGCAGCTCCTCCCTCCACGTCGTCACTCCCACGGCCATGGTGTTTTCTGCCTTTACAGCACCTATTTGTCTCACTAGTTTGTGATTTCACTGTCTGTGTTCTGGCCGCTGGAGAACAGGGATCATCCCACCAGGAAGAGAGCATTGTCCCAGTACTGAGAATGGACGTGTCCAGGGTCACATCGGTGTGAAGTGGTCAAGCCCGGCTTGGAGCCTTTATGTGCTGGCTGTGGAGCCTCTCCCTCCAGCAGATGCCACTGTCCAGTCCGTAGTGGCAACTGGTGAAGCAGGGCAAGCTTCGCTCTGTGGTAGTTCCCATTAAGCTGCTCTGTGATGGGACTGAGGCAAGATGCTTCCCACTTCCTGAGAGACAGATTCAGAAAGGCCTGACTGGGGAAGCCACTCTGCTTCCCTCTCATCTCACAGACCAAGCACCTGAGGTGAGGATATGAGACACCAGCCTTGGAGCCAGGTGGTCTGCATGGAGAAGGAAGAGCTTGGTGAAGGCTCTATCCTCAGAAGCTTGGGGTGTCAGCGTAAGGTGATAGTCCTATCCTAAAGCAACAGAACTGCTAGCCATTCTTTCCCAGGCTCAGCTTCTCGCGACTCACTAGACAGGAAGAAAGTAAGACCCAGAGTCTGCAGGTCTAAAAAGCACCCATGTGGCTCAGTCCTGTTCAGTGTGATGAGGATTCAGCAGGCTGTCCCGGCCCAGGGCCTGAGAGCTCCATAACAATGTTCCCTCCAGACCATCCCACCACCCAGCAGCCACCCCAGTTCCCTTCCTGTGCCCCAACTTTGAAGTGAGGACTAGTGCTTGACCAGCTTGAGTGTCATCTACCAGTGGCATGTGAAGCCCCCTGGGTGGACAGGAGAGGGAACGGTGCCATGTCCTTCCTGCCACCCCTGTACCTGGTCACCTGCTTTGGAAATCAGAAGTATAGTGAGCATCCCCTTACGCCCAGCTAGAGGGCCAAGCATGGAGCAAGGGTTGTCTTCCAAGGCTCCAGGAACTAAGATTGTCCCCAACACAAGATAAAGAAGCTGAGGCCAGGGAGGCTGGCTGAGCAGGAGACTCCCAAGTGCAGGGGCTCATTTGCTTGAGCCCCTGGTCTGTGTGCATGAGGCTGATACTGCAGAGAGGAAGACTCAGCTTTTTGGGAGGTGTATGGGGGCCACAGCTGGGTGTGGTGCTGCAGATCTTCAGACCATTGAGGAGTACAGGGGCGGGGCACAGCTGGGTATGGTGCTGCAGATCTTCAGATCATCGATGAGTATGCAGGCAGGGCACAGCCAGGTGTGGTGCTGCAGATCTTCAGATCATCAAGGAGTACGGAAGGGGGCGGGCCACAGCCGGGTGTGGTGCTGCAGATCGTCGGAGGCACCTGCTGGCCCAGGCTGGCTTCTGAAATAGTAAATGCCTCCTGTCTCAGGTGGACACTGGCTGCTCCTTTGGACTCCAGGATTTCCTGCTCAGAGTCTCAGTCCTGGCCACTCTGGTCCGTCAGGCCCCCAGAATCATACAGACCTGCTCCACCCCTTTGGCTAGCTATAGCTCGATGGCTCATGGGTTGTTAAGCGTTGTGACTGCACCCTGAGTCTCAGGGGATGGTATGGCTCAGATCTGCCCTGAAGGTCTCCCCGAGTAACAGAAACCCCAGTCGGTCCTACAGAGACTGCCCTTGGTCTGTAGAGAAATGTGAATGGGACCAGACCTGCAGATAGCACCAGCTTCACCCTCCTCCTCCATCCCACAAGACAGGCTGCTGCTCCCCATCAGGGCTGTGCTCTGGGCTTTGGGTTAACAGAGCTGGCCAGCAGCTAGGCCTGTGAGGATTCTCAGAGCCCCCTAGCTGTGAGGAACTGCCTTCTTCAGGCTGGACAGCAGCTCCTGAACCAATGATACCCTTCCTTTCTCAGCGACCAATATTTGAAAATTAGTCTTCTGTTGCAAATGAGAGAGAAAATCATTAGACTTTCCATCAAGGACGTGTTTTCATCTGTATTTGCAGATTGTCAGCCTGGGGTCTCTGCTGGTTATTATGGGAGTTTTCCCCTTTGTCACTGAAGAGATCTTTCTGAATCTGTGGCCCATGCTGGGGGAAGCCTGGGCCTCCCACTAGTGCTCAGACTGGCCTTCCCTGCTCACACCTGCTCACACATGGGGGAGAAGGGAATTCTGGGCCCAATTCCAGATGGCTTAGTGAACAGCATGGGATGGAGGCAATGGGTGGGGGGAATGAGAGAGAGAGGGAGAGATTTGTCTCCCTCGTTGAATGCTGAGGGAGACAAATCTGAGGCCAATTACCCGTGGCAACCTTGTCGTCCCCCGCCTCCCAAGGAGGGGAGATAGCTGGAAAAATAAGAAAATAATATCAAAGCAGCCCCGTGCCGCGAGATTGGAGGCCAGCTGGCTGGGAATTTGCTGCTAGGGGTTGGGAGGGAGGGTGAGAGCAGGCCCCAGACAGGGAGGTGGGCAGAGGGTCCGTGGAGATAAGCAGGCACAGAAAGGGAAGAGCTTTGCAATAGGAAAAAGGGAGAGGGGACATCTGTCCACCCGTCACAGGCACCCTTAGCCCTGTCTGCACCGCCTGCTGGGGAATGAGGCCCAGGTCTGCTCCTTCCTGTGAGAACATCTTTTTGTCCTTGAGCAGGTGGTGGCAGAGAGAAACGGGCTCTGATTAGGAAGGAAAGTAGCCCAGGGTCACTGGGAGAATTAATATCATAATTGAGAATAACAACCAGACCTTCTATTTACTAGATAAAATACCACCAGGGGATTGCTGAGAGAGATGGGAAAATAGAATCTGAAATTGTTTTTCACTTCTCTGCAAATGTCGTTGGTGTGGGATTCCCCCTCTCCCCTCGAGACATCATGGCTGTCTTTCACCTGTCCATGCAGATTGCCAAGACCCTGGGTTTCTATTCCTGCATGCCAGGCGGCATCTCGGGGCTCTGCAGAATCACCAGAGGAGGGACCAGCGTAGCCATCAAGTTCCCCTGAGGCCCCCAGTAAGACAGGTGTGCACCTGACAGCCACATGGACACTCCCTGCCGTGAGCAGCAGCTGTTAGCTTAGTGGCAGCTGGAGCTGGAGGCTCAGCCCCCCAGGTGTCTATCCTGGACCCTTCAGCAAACTGCTTTACTCTTTGAGCCTGGGTTTTCCTTTCTGAACTCTCCTGGGGTTCTCCTGCGCAGAGCGTCTCAAGGCAGAGGGTGGGGATATGGAGCCGTGCCTCTGGGAGACACCGATCACACTTGAAGTTACACTGGGAGGGTTTTAGGGTAACTTGTGGGAGAACTTTCAAGAGCTATGAAATTAATTGGAGGGTGTTAACTGCAGAAATGAGGGAAGAGAAGAAAATTACCTCCGAAGAATTACAACTAAGCAATTAGCACGGGAAGAAAATGATGTCTAGGATGGAGACACGCAAACAGCCGAGGCACGGAGCAGGGGAAAGAGAAATGCAGGCGTCAGTCGGGGTCCAGCCAAGAGGTCCCCCAGCTGCACAAGGCCCGCAGGAGCGAGGCCCGCAGGACTTCTCCCTCGGGGAGGTGGGAAACTGAGTCTGGTGAGGGCTGCAGTCAAGAGCCACACTTAAGATCATGTCACATCGCAGGGCAGGGGGCAGGTTAGTGGCTTTTGGTGATCTTCATGCTAGTCTTAGTTTCCACTGATTTGGGGACCTTGGGCACGTCTTACAACAAATGCTAAGATCTCTTCCAGGCCACATACTCGGGGTTCTTTAGTGTTCTGGAACATCTGCAACAGGGATAGGACTGGGAAAAGATCAGCAGCAGCTATCCAGTGAGGGTGAGACAGCATTTGAAACAAAGTATGAACTAGCTGAAGCGGTCAGTGACAACAGGCAACTGATTCTTCCTGGGTGTTCTTGGCTGTGAGAAGAACAAACTCTACTTTCAAGGAGATGGAGGGAGGTGCAGGGCCAGCCTTTGAGCGCAGGCTCTGCCGCCATTCTGAGAGCATGTGCTTCCTAACTAGGATGGCCTTACCCTGGGCCTCTGTCACCTTGAGACTTGGAAAGAACTGACACTCCTCCCACCTCCCTTGGGCCCTTAGACTGAGCCAAGACAATCAGCATTGTGGGGAACAGGGATCCCCGTATCATAATAATGAGTGTCAGGAACTCAGAGTGGCAAAGGGCACAGTTTACTTCATGACCTTGTAGTGTTGAGCGCCAACCCAGAAAAAATGGCAGATGTACCAGTTGGGTGCAGAAAACAGTTACTCTTTTTTATTTTTTTAAGATTGATTTTCTTTTTAAGTACTGTATGTATGTGATTGTCTCTGAGTAGGTGTGTGCACGTGAGTGCAGTCCAGAAGAAGGTGACAGATCCCCCTGGAGCTGGAATTACAGTAGGCTGTGAGTCGTTGGTGTGGCTGTTAGGAACCGAATTCAGGTCCTCTTCAAGAGAGAACACACTTTCAACTGCTGAGCCACCTCTCCAGCCTGAAGCGGTCATAATAGGCCTAATTGCAGGTCCTTTCCCTCTTCACCTTTGATTGGGTGGGTCCTCTGGGGGTACAGCCTTTCCACACATCATCTAAGTTTTATACCACCCCCTACCCGCCTGCAAAGGCTGTGCTCAGTCAGAAAGCACGCTGCCTGTGTTTTTCCACCTTGAGATAAACTTTTGGTTTGAATGGAGGGAGGGAAAGAGGCCCAGACGAGCAGGGGCCACTGGTGTTGGGTCAGGGGACCCTATGCTGAAGCCCACGCCTAACCAAGGTACTTCCGCTTTGAACGTGGACCATCTTGTTAGTGTTTTTCTCCCAGAGTGTGCAGTCCTTCTGGTCTCAGGGTCTGGTTTAGAAAATGAGTACTGGCCCAAGATAGTCAGTCAGAAAGAATCAGGGGGCTTTTGTCAGTAATTCCTGGCCACGTACAAGCTTTCTCCACTCTGACGGGAAGCATGTAATCAGAGGAGTCCTGGATCCAGCCGTACCTAAACCCTGACTGCTATATAAGCCAATGTATTCTTTATCTGCTTTAGTTAGCCTGGCTTATTCTTAGCTTCCACTTAATAAATTCATCCTTGCCAGGTGGTGGTGGTGCATACCATTAATTTCAGCACTCAGGAGGATCTCTGAGTTCAAGGCCAGCCTGGTCTACAAAGTGAGTTCCAGAACTGCCAGGGCTACTCAGAGAAACCCTGTCTCAAAAGACTAAAATAAATAAGTTCTTCCTCATCCCACGAAATCACCAGCTCGTTTGTAATTGAGGTGCACCTTTGAAGCTCAGACTCTAGGTCAGGGGTTTTCACTAGCAGGTGCTGGTCTGTTGAGTGTGGCTGTTTACTGTGTAGGACAGCCCCTTTGCCTCAACGCTGTGCCCATTCATCTTGCCATTAGTCATTGCCAGGGGCTGCCTCCCTCCTAGTACTCGACCCCTATGCAGCCAGGCTCAGTGCCGCATTAAATAAATATAGCAGCCCTGAAACTGTTCAAATAGATCCACATCTATAGGACAGCCAGGGGACACCTTTAAGTTGATCATTACCCAGAGCCAGCCAGGCCAGCAAGTTTGCCTTACATGTCATTCCCCGTACTTCCTGGTTCCCTGCTCTGCTGCTCTGTCTGCTTTTAACAGGGAATGCTGGATGCAATCATACCTGAAGCCTGACTGCTGCAGAAGCCAGCATATTCTTTATCCACTGTGACCAGCCTGGCTTATTCTCAGCCTCCACTTAATAAATTCTCCCTCGTCCCACCCAACTAGCACACCTTGTTCCCCCACCCCCAACCTGACCAACCCTGTCATCAGTTCATAAGCACAATAATGGCTTTCTGTGTTGCTCATCTGGTTCTGAAAAAAGAAATAGAGCATGGGAGTGGGCGATATTTTGCTGGGGGATGGGCTAGGCAAGAGAATTTTAAGTATCCCCAAACCCTGAGAGACACAAAAGATATCTGGGGACAGAGAGACTTCTCCAACATCCCCAAACCACCCAGTGAGCTCCTACTATATCTGGTATCTCTCACTGATGTGAGGCCCTTCCTCCTTTCAGGCTAGACCCCTGAGTACATTCTAGAAGAGGACCAGTCCAGGCTTTGTCCACTCCTCCAGGAGGACCTACTGAGGCAGGAGCCTCTGCTCTGTACCTCTGGTCAGAGTTCCTGCTGGCCAGGGTGAGGTCCTTGGAGGAGCCCAGTAAGAGCTTCCTGGAGGTGATGTTGCTATAGACTGCCCTGCATGGCCAGGTGCCCCATCTCTACCCACAGAGCCAGACTCACTCCCTTTTGCCAAGTGTCAGGTACTGACCCACAGTCATCATTCCACCAAATCCTCAGAACTGCCTGTGGGGTAAGACATTTCACTGTCCCCATTGAACAGATAGGGACAGCAAGGGCCAGAACGGTCCAGTATCCTGTCCAGGGCCACCCAGCCAGGGAGGCTGGCTCCAGAACCTGTGGCTTGATCCCACTTTGTTCTCCCTAGGGAGCCTGACTTTACCAAATTATTCCACCAGCCCGACTCATTTCCTGCCTCTGGCCTTCCAGGCACTAGGTGAGAGAGATTCCCGCTCTAGTTCCTTCTCCATCCATGTTACCTATGGGGAGGCCAATGGACCCACTTCCCAGGCATGGTCAGTGAAGGCCAGTTAGAGATAAGGCTGGTCTCATATCTCTCAGTTGGTAAATGGAAGTGCTGGAATTCCAGTTCCAGTGGGATAAAAGGCCCTCATTCCTTCCTAGAAAGAATTTTTCTCAATAACTTGATTTTGAAAATATTATATATCCACAGAGAGTTGGGAAGGTACATAGAGGCTCCAGCCTCTTTGCTGGCTATATCTCATGACCTCCTTACTTCCTACACCATGGAAGTACCATCAGTATGGCGTGTGCATCTGATTCTGTCATGAGGAGATTCATGAAACTGTGACAGCAATCAAAACCCAGATCTAGTCTCCGCCACCTCCAGCCCTGCATCACCCAGCCCTGCACCGCCCAGCCCTCCACCACCCAGCCCTCCACCACCCAGCCCTCCACCACCCAGCCCTGCACCACCCAGCCCTCCACCACCCAGCCCTCCATCACCCAGCCCTGCACCACCCAGCCCTCCACCACCCAGCCCTGCACCACCCAGCCCTCCACCACCCAGCCCTGCATCACCCAGCCCTCCACCACCCAGCCCTGTACCACCCAGCCCTGCATCACCCAGCCCTCCATCACCCAGCCCTCCACCACCCAGCCCTGTACCACCCAGCCCTCCACCACCCAGCCCTGCACCACCCAGCCCTCCACCACCCAGCCCTGCACCACCCAGCCCTCCACCACCCAGCCCTGCATCACCCAGCCCTCCACCACCCAGCCCTGCATCACCCAGCCCTGTATCACCCAGCTCTCCATCACCCAGCCCTGCAGCCACCAATCTACTTGCCATCTCCAATTCTACATGTTGAGAATATTATATAAATGCACTTGTAGAATGAGTTACTTTTTTTTTTTTTTAATCCACAAAGGCTTTTTTTTTTAAAGAAACATTTATTGGGTGCCTACTGGCTATTAGGCACATTAGTCCCTTTCAGGAATAGTCACATAAACTCTCTCAGTTGCAAGTAACAGAAGCGAGCTCAAACTAAATGAGACAGGTGTCTGATTGGCATTGGTAATGGGGAAGTCCAGAGATTTGGCTGGCTCCTGGCCGGTCTGGACCTGGGGACTTGTCAGGGATGTTTTCATGTCCCATGTCTTGGCATGCTTGCCTCATGCTTGTTTTCCTCACAGGCTAGCTCTCACCATTTGGCAGCTACCAATAGCTCCAACCTCACAATAGCTTGCTAACAAGCCCAGAGGAAAGAGCACCTCTTCCTTTGGCACGGTCCTAGCTGCAGTCCTGGCCCTCACTGGCATGGCTTGGGGCTAGCCTGTCCTGGATCAGTCACCAAATGGGAAGCAGCATACAGCATTCTGATTGGTCAGTCTTGGTCATGCATCCTTTCTGTCAATCCTGCCTAAATCATGGGAAGCTTGGAGGCAACGGAGGGCTTGAGGACAAACCGGGGAACCCCGACCAGAAGGAGGGGAGCAGATTCTGGGGCTGTGGTCTATAGACCGTGGAGCCACACTGGTTTACTCTTGAAAATAAATGAAGGCAGTCAGACTCAGAAAGGTTAAGTGGATAGCCCAAATTCAGAGCGTAGGTCCTAGTGAGCAGCCAGGGACACAAATCCTGCTGTGACTTGTAGTGGGTAGCTGTTCCTGTTTTGACCTTGAAGCACTGCCCCTAGTGAGGCAGCAGGTAACTGCTACACCTGCCTTTGACCTGGCCCTGGGGCGTGGCCTCTCATGGCCCTTAAGATGGGAGATGCTTATGTGCTGGCTCTCCTTGGCTACTTTGTGATCCTAGATGCTGGATGGCAGACCAAGTCAGAGTTCTCCAGAGAACCACGTTGGACTGCACCTCACCTCTCCTGGATCATATAATCAACCCCTTTACTGGTTGTCAGTCATCCCAAATAAACCTCTTTTAACTATCAAATACACTACGTGGAATTGCCTGGTTAATTCTGCTTCAGTGACTATTGTGCTTTCGTCTCTCCCAAGCTGCCCATGTCCCTGTCATCTTCTAGAACAGTCAGGCACAAAATGGAAAGCTGTGCCCTCAAGCAAACCTCAATTTCTAGTTTCTGCCTCTGCCTGGCTGTGGCCTCTAGGCTCTCTGAGACTCAGCAGAGGTACCTCTGGATCCTCCAGGGTTGCAGATGGAGGTGGGGATGACTATGGACTGGGGTGTGTGTGTGTGCTGTGGACTGTGGGGTGTGTGTGTGCTGTGGACTGGGGGTGGGTGTGGGCTGTGGACTGGGGGTGGGTGTGTGCTGTGGACTGGGGGTGGGTGTGTGCTGTGGACTGGGGGTGGGTGTGGGCTGTGGACTGGGGGTGGGTGTGGGCTGTGGACTGGGGGTGGGTGTGTGCTGTGGACTGGGGGTGGGTGTGGGCTGTGGACTGGGGGTGGGTGTGGGTTGTGGACTGGGGGTGGGTATGTGTGAGGTTAAGCTGAGCCCCCTTCCCCAACAGAGCTCTGTGCAGTCACATCCCTAGGAATGTGCAGACCCTGGCATCAGCTCCTTGCGTGGGCTGCCACGTGGCTCCACCAGTGCCAGAGAAGGAACGGCCACCATCCAACTGTGAGAATTGGCAGATGGAATGGGTGACTCAGCCGGAGGCCAGATGTGGCCAGATGAGAAGAGTAAACACAAAGGCCAGAAGCCAAGCCTGCCTCAATGCCCCCAAGCTGGGCCGGGATGGTGAGGCCGAGCTGTGACAGACAGGCAGGGAGGCAAAGAGAAGGAGATGGATGGCCCTATCAGGCTCAGCCCAGTGCAGAAAGGAGGACAGATGGCCTCATTGAAGAAACCAGCCACACAGGGAGCAGGGCTCACCACCGGAGCAGGGCTCAGCACCGGAGCAGGGCGAGGTAGCTTAGCACCGGCTGGGGTGGCTCTTAGCACCAGGGGTGCTCAGACTGGATGGTGCCCCAACTCCATACTGCCTAGGGCAGCCACCAGCTGTGGGCAGGTCTTCTCATGATCTGCTCCAGGTATGTCCACTGGGACTCCAGCAGGGTAAGGGCAGTCCTTTGGGGCCCTCCATAGCCCCATGGTGGACACACAGATTTCACGTGGCTGGACCTGTGAAGGACGTATTGCACAGTAGTATAAATATGCTTAGCCTGCTGAGTGTGATGGCATATATCTTTAATCTTAGCATTCAGGAGGCAGGGTGAATCTCTAAGAATTTAAACTAGCCTGGTCTAATCTACATAGCAAGTTCTAGGCTAGCCAGAGCTACACAGTAAGACCCTGTCACACACACACACACACACACACACACACACACACACACACACACAAAAGTGAAAAGTAAAAGAATGTATTTAGCCCTACTGATCTGGACACTTTAAATGGTTAAGGTGGGAGTTTTATGTTTGCAAAGTTTCTTTCCACCTTTCTTGTTTGGTTTTGAGATGGGATCTTGCTCTGACTGACCCAGGCTGACCTGAGATTTTCAGTGATCCTTATGGTTCAGTCTCCCAAATTCATTACAGGAGTATGACACTAATCCTAGCTCAAAACTTTAAAACTATTTTTTACATGTATTTGTTTGTGTGGAGCTTGTGGGGTTGGTTCTTTACTTCCACCATGTAAGTTCTGAGGTCAGAACTCAGTCATCAGGTTTAGCCACAAGTGCCTTTACTCACTGAGCCATCTCGCTGGCCCCCATAACTTTTTTAATGAGGAGAGTTGTGAAACATTCTTTAGTTTGTGACAGGAGCCTAGGAAACAAATACAGCCAGCCTGTCACTGAACAAATTTGAGGACATAGAGCCCATATTTGGCTCCTGTGTTCGTGAAGGGGACACCATCGAGGGCCAACCTATGTGACCAGACAGAATTTGACTTGAGTGGCACACATGCCTCACTTCCTGCCACCAACATTCTTAGAATAGTCCCCAAGTTCCCACGGGGACACTGGAATCTTTGAGAGACTGAGTGACTTATTCAAGGTCACACAGCAAACAGCAAGGCTGGGAGGCAGGGGGGATTCTTAGTCATTCTGTGGCTTTGGGTGAATCTGGTTGGTGTCGCACAGCCCATGATCCACAGGCAGTCAGATGTCCAAATCCTGCCTTTCAGCCACTTATGAAAGAGTTGAGAATCTCCTGCTTCTCTCTGTTTGTAACCAGGCAATCTTTTCCAGTTAATCATAGATCAGCGAGTCTCATTCTGTCCTCATAACGCCCACAAGTATATCTGAGATTGCCTGGAAAAGTACAGAAAACTGAGCTAGCTCACGTTCTCTGTGCAAAATCCTCAGAGTGTAGCCAGAGATGGTGGGTGAGTTGCAAACCAGTGCTGGTGCCCTGCTGGCCTGGTGCCATTTTTGCTATAATTTTTAATTGGCAGCACACATAACACCAGATTTCTCATCCAGATTAGAAGCCAGGACTGTACTCCATACTGTCTGTGCAGGGCAGGGCAGGTTGGGCTCCACCACCATAACACACACCTGAAAATCTCAGATTTATGCCACTGATACGTATTTCTTGAACAAACCACATAACAGGGTAAGGATCTCTGCTCCGCACAGCATCCTGGGAGCATGGCTTCTTAGGCTCTTGACTGCTGGAGGGCCATCAACTTACAGTGGCACCTTAGACACATGGGCGAGTCAGTTGCTGTGTCAAAAGAAGGACAGAAGGACTGGAGTGTGTGGACACTGCATATCTTAAACATGTGACTGGTTCCGGCTCATATTTCATCAGCTGATAGTGGTGACCGGTCCACGCTCCAAAGGGGAATGAATACAGGCTTTGGTAACCACTAGTCAATGACATTTGGTACTGGGGAGTCCTCACCCGCCCAACCCCATCCCCCCATTTGGAGAAGTGTGAGCCTCCTGTACCGCAGTCCACTGTGGATGAATGCTCAGTACGTGCACTGTTCCATTTCCAGGAGCCTTCTTCATTCATATGGAGTTGGTGCTCAGTGCAGTGATGCAGCTACAGCCTGAGGCTGTTCATAGCAGTGCTCTGTCCCTCACTGGGTGTGCGTGTTTTAATTCCCCAGTGCATGACCAGCGTTTTCACTGATGTTCCCATAGCATTTCAGCCGCACCCTCTGCCTTAGAGTGACTAATCCAAATAGAATCTGGATTCTTCATCCACACATGCTTCCTAAAGGATAAAGTCCAAACTTCTTTGCAAGACATTCAGAAAGTTTGCAAATGAACCCCAGCTTCCTTTTTTTCTGTGGCATCCCACACACACCCTGAAACTCCCAGCCTAAGCTCCCATCAGTAATTACTTCAGCATGTTCCTTAAGACACAGCAGTCTGGGAACCTAGGCACTCTCTGTCCAAGGTTCTGATAAATCCAGCAGTGATGGAAGCAATTTAACCTGGTTTAATCCAGTGTTTGCTGACTTGAGTCCTTTTCTGGTATAGACTCATGACACCCCAAGAAGAGACAGTCTGGTCTCTTGAAACACCTATCCATGTGTCCTCTTCACCCATACATACCATCTTCTCTTCACCCTACACACCTTTTTCTCTTCATCCATACACACCATCTTGTCTTCATCCATACACACCATCTTGTCCTCATCCATACATACCATCTTCTCTTCATCCATACACACCATCTTCTCTTCACCCATACACACCACCTTCTCTTCATCTTTGATCTTGAAATCAGCCTAATAACTCCTTCATAGTCTTTAAATGTCCTCTTGTCTTTATACTGGAGAGTTACTTTTGTGTCATGTCCCTTGACTGGGATGTCTGCAGGACAGAGCCTTGATCTCTTGGGTTAAAAACCATGCCAACTCTTCTGTATGGCTGCCTCCATGACCTTGTCCCTAAAATAGGGACAGTTGTGTTCCTGGCCAGACATCACAACTGCTCTGTCCTCTATTTCTTCAAGGTTGGCATGACCTTGGAGCCTCTCAGAAGGCCTAAGGATATAGTTCAGAATTAGAACATTTCCTTGGTCCAAAGCCCTGGTTTGATTCCCTTCAATACACACAACATGCACACACATCACATTTTATACTTAGAAGTTCATTCATTTACACAAGCTTGTAGGATTTGCACTTGTACCACGCCTGGGGAAGATTTCGGGGAGCAAATCTCTTTTCCCAGAGAGTAAGAAAACTCTGATGGCTCAGTGATGCTCTGTATTAAGAGCAGGCTGAAAGCCAGGTGGTGGTGATGCACACCTTTAATCCCAACAGTTGGGTGGTGGAGGCAGACAGATCTGAGTTGGAGGCCAGCCTGGTCTACAGAGTGAGTTCTAGCGACAGCCAGGGCTACACAGAGAAACCCTGTGTTGAAGAAACAAAAAACAAAAACCAAAACAAACAACAACAACAACAAAAAGACAAAAGAACCAGACTGAGCAAGAAGGTAGAGGAAAGTGAGCCAGGGATGTCCAGGGGCCTCTTTACAGGGCGCCATAGAAGACGACAGACAAGAAAGGCATGTGGGTATTTGGGAGACCCTTCCTAAAACTCACAAACAGAGGTTTAAACAAAAAATCCATGGTCCACTGTGGTCACAGCCAGCAGAGGGGAGCAGGCAAAGAGTCTTATGCAGGCTAGGATTTGAAAGCATCTCGTCCCCTACAGGTTCCTTCCTGTGACTGGCCCTGGAACCTTTAAAGAGTAGGACTTTCTTATAGAAATTCTTTAGGCCAATGGGGGTTCACTCTAAGGAAGATTGAGGTGATAATGCCAACATTGTGGTACCATGAGGGCCTCACAGAGACAAGGTGATGCTGAAGCTACATCCTTGACAAACCTCTTTTCTTCATAAAGGAGTTGCTTCTGATATTTCATTATACCTGGACTCATATGTGCAAAGGTGACAGGCCTGTTATGTCACCCTGAGGTGATAGCACAGTGTGGCTCCATCCTGCTCTCTTGGTAGACAGGCAGCTTGCAGGATCAGGGCAGGTACGTGACTGGGCCCCACAGGCAGTGATTGTGCCTTGCCTCTGGCAGTGACATCTTCCTCAGAACCTTAATGAACAGAGAAGGAAACATGGTTTCCACTAAGCCCAGGCTGCAGCTCCCGTTCTGACCACTCATTCCCTTGTAATCTTGTGTGTCCTCTCTCTCCAGTCACAGCACCTCTTCTGGAGGAATCCTGGGTCCTTGGAGCACAGACCACAACCTCAGAATGGATCCAGGGGTCCCTGGCTTCCTCTCAGTTGGCTTTCCGGGCTAGGGGCACTAGACAGTGTAAGTACCTGAAGAGCATGAGAGTTCCAGCATAGCCTCACCTACTGCCCAGAGCTGACATGCTGTCCTTCTCCCTCAGGCCCCAGGACCAGCTTCACACACACTCTGTCCTTACAGGCAAGTGGCATTGATGCACAGAGATGGGTGGAGCCAGGTTGAGCCCTTCATCTCCCTCCCCATACTTAGATCTCCATCTTCCTCTCCATACATAGAAAAGCTGGGAGGCCAAGGAGGTGGAGCAGACATGACTTAAGAATCTCTCTCAGAGAGCCACAGACTAGAGGCCTGAAAACAGATAGGTCCCCAGCTCCCCGGCTGGGAGGAACCAAGACCTGAGGGGCATGTAGAAATGTAGGACTCTTCCCACCAGCTCCTAGGCCAATAACAGGACTTGTTGGGAGCCTGCTCCCAACACCAGTATTAAGTTCCAGAATTGAACTAACCAGCCCAAAGACTTGAACTTCATTCTCCATGTGACTCCAAAGGAGTCCCTTAATGTCCCTTGGCATTTGAAAGGCTCTCCAGCTCTGACAGGAACAGACTGAGGTGGTTGCCCAGTGTGGTGTAGCCTGGCCCCCTGGCCAGCCTGGATGAGGAGGAAGTGACATCCTCCACACAGTGCCCATGCCGTGTTTGGCACATTTTGTGTGAACGAAAAATATGTGATGTGGCCACAGTGCTGCCATCCTGTTTGACGGCTTGCAAGAGGATGACAGAGTTTGGTCACGTGTGCACCTCTCTGCCCTGCTCAGCAGCTCTAGTCTCCTTAGACACCTTGGAGGCTGCTTGTGTGGGTGAGTGGGGGTTGTCTCTGGTCCTAGAACAGGATAGGGCACCCCAGTATCCCATTACCCCCCACACATCTTCCTTTGATCCTTTGCTTTAGTTCATGGGTGTAAAGGGCTTTAGGCTGGGGGGGGGGTCTCAACTGGAATAACGCTAGAGAGCCACACCCCACACACACATCTCCCCCATGGATACAGGAAGGCACTCTGGATCTATGGGCTCTGGAAGGAGGCCAATGCAGTAGCAAACAATAGACATCTTCCTTAGCTGCAGCCCTAGTGTGCTCTAAGGTGCTAGAGTTCTGCGCCTCCTCCCAGCAAGTTGCACCCCCCCCACCCGCTGGTATCCCTGGGGACCATACCAATGGCCAAGCATATCATCTGTGCTCATTCGCCATGAGCAGCTCAAAATGTCTCCTGCACGTGATTCTAAAGGGCAATTTTAGGAAAAGACTCTACTGCTGCTGAGGAACAGTAAGGAATGGAGGAATGGCGGGGTCCTTGCCGCACCCGCCAGCTAGCTTGCTTGTGAGCAGGCGCCGTTGGCAAAGGCAGGAGCAGAAACAGATAGATGACCTGCAATTACAGCCCGGATCCCCGCCCCAGCCTCGCCCAGCCTCCCGCCTGCCGCCAGTCTCCAAGCAATTTCAGACTTTTTGTACATCTAAAGCAGAGATTGTACACGATTTCTCTCGCCAGCAGAAGCGGCTTTCAGGTGGCGGGGAGGAGGCCGAAGAGTGTTTATTCACGAACAAAGGCAGTTGGAGACAAAAAGGAGAGCGCAGCCCTCCCCAGTCCTTGCTCCTGGCTCTCCAGAGCTGAGCGTCCCCGCTGCCTGCAGAGGGGAGGTTTTGATTGTGTGTGCCCAGCTCAGCTTCCACAGGTGCCTGGGCCCCACAATGGGATGGGCTGCTCCCACCCAGGGGCCGTGTCTGCAGGAAGCGGTTCTCAAGTGGCCCGGTGGGTGACTGGATGGGTAAAGACACAGAAGAAGGCTTGCCCCCCACAGCTCCTCAGCTGGGCCCTGGGGTCTTCTCTTTGGGGAGTGAGGCAGGATCAAGGGGCTCCAGTGTCCCTCTTTCCCCACCCACATGGCTTTGTGAACTTAAAGAGGACAAGGGTGTGCTGAGCAGACCTGACTGTGCAGTCAAACTCCCCACTGATCCACATTGTTGGCTCCTGCGTGGTGGGGTTTGGTGGGGGGGAGGAACACACACACACACACACACACACACACACACACACACACACACACACACACAGGAGACATTCCCAGACCACATGGAGGACTGAGGCAACCAGCAGCCGCCATTTTCAGGATTTTTGGTCACATCTATGTACACCTCTACATTCATTTACTTTTGTTTGTTCCATTGTATGCGTGTGTGGATTTTTTCCCCCACTAAGTAATACAATCACGTCTCTCCAAGGGCAAAAGGAGATTAAAAGGTAAATGGAGAAAATGCTCTTTGTCACCCTGCCCGAGTCATCCACATCCCCAGCACAAAAGGCAGGCTTGTTTGTAAGCTTTTGTCTGCCCTTGCAAAATACCTTTATTAAAGTACACAAATGTGAAACTCGGTCCAGGCGTGACCCAGCTATTGCCACACTGCTATCAGAGCCATCAGACCTTTGCAAGCTGAAGACAGGCCGGCTCTGGGACCCTCAGCAGAGATTCCAACACTTCCTCTCTCCCCACCGCTGGGTGTAATCCCGCTCCCGCTGGGTGTAACCCCGCCCCCCGCTGTAAGGGATCTCACAGGCAGCTTGGCTGGGCTTGAGGGCTCCCACTCCTGTGGCTTCAGGCAGGTACATCCATCCTGGGCTGGGACTTTGTGGGGATGCAGTTGTTCGAGGCTTGCTAGTTCTCCTCGCCCAGTAAACTCACAGATGCACCGAGCTGGACTTGGGTGGGGGCCATTTCTTTGGTTTGTTACTGGGGCAAACATACATCAGTTCCCCAGAATAAGTGATACAGCAGCATGCGTGATGACGATTCTTACTGTCCTTCCTTCTCACCTGAGACCTGGAGTCACCTGTGGTCCGGGGTCTTCTTTCCTCTCTTGGTGCTCATGGCAGACATACCGAGTACTAAATGACAAGCATGGGGGTGTTCAGTGCGCCTAACGGGCCCACTTAAATTGTGCTGTGACCTCTTCGCTAGATCAACCAAGGAGTCCCCCCAAAATGGCAATGCTGCTAGCAATGTCCCAACATGACCACCTGGATCCAAACCTGGTGGTCTCTCTGTGCCCTTGCTGACACTCTTTTTGCTCAAGACATTTGTGTAGCTCTGGACACATAGATATGAAATTGGTACACAGACCAAACATGTACTGGAAATAAATCATAAATAAATCCATTTAAAGAAAATTATTTGGTGTATATATGATTTTTATCATTTTAAAGATGAAAGCAAATTTGCATACTAATGATATGATGTGCTTGTTTATTTTTACATAAAGAATTAAATCTTGGCTGACTATTTGATGTTGCAGGACACAGAGCACCTTCAACATTTTTCAGAGTTCATCAGTGTTTTGGTTTCCCAGACAGTTTTGGGAATGCAGATTCATGTAAATTTGTAGAATTCTGAAATGGCAGGAGTATGTTTAGGACTATTTCAGAAACTGCTGGAGGAAGTACAGGTGGACGGACAGAATGAGAGGTCACTCCCAGAAGGAAGAGCAATGTTTTCAAGACTGATTGACGTCTTAGAAGGGAGAGAGAGAACAGGTGTAGGGCTATGGACCCAGCAGGGGGCCCAAAGGACCGACAGACTGAGGGACCAGGTTAGGGGGAGCGCCAAGAGGGAAGTGGAGGAAGGGATGTGGTGGGATGTGGGTTGTGGCGGGCAGGAGAGGCTGAGGGGGAGGAGGGGGTCAAAACTGGCCTGAGAGTAGAGCAAGTATCCCTAGGGAAGGTTGCTGAGCCTCGTAGTCAGGGAGGGACTACTGAGAGAGGCGGGCGGCTCCCCTCAGAGCGAAGGGATGCAGTGTCAGATGCCCAGAGAGGGTAGGGGGCTTGTACCAAACTATGCCAGAGGAGTGCCTTCTGAGCCTGGTAAAGAAGGTGCATGTGCCAGCTCAGGTCTAGAAGGAGAGCTTGCCACGCCTTCATTATTGTTCCTAGGTTCCCAGCAACATCTGGCCCCACTTTGGGAAGCTTGGCAAGGACACCAAGCTTCCAGTGCTCACACTCATGTGCATGCCGCAGTAGCAGAGCACACTGAGCCCCATGGCTGTGGCCTCTCCTGCTGCTCATTTCGCTCCTGCTGCCCCTGCCAGGAAGGGCTATACCTGGCCAATCTTCTCGTAAAGTGATATTTTCATCAAGGTGAGAGGAGGCAGCTTCTCCACACCTCAGCAAGTCACACACCCTGGGCTGTGTGTCTTCCATTATCCATGGCTCTCAGATCTCAGCAAAAGGCACTGGACCCATCACTGTTTCCGTCAGTAACTTAACCTCTCCTCCTCCCAATTCCTGTGTATTTGATCTTCTGCAAATTTGCCTCTTCATTCTTGAGACACAGTCATATTGCCAGGGGCTCCCAGTGGCCTCCCTGCCATCACAGAATTCTCTTTAAATATGAAAATAAGAATGTCCCCAGAGTAATCAGCAGGACACCTCCAGGTGGAACTGTCACACCTACCATAAGACAGTAGCTTAGAGCAAAGAACAAGAAAGGCCAGTTGTTCGCAGATTGGTGCCTAGAACCCACAGGCAGAGGGACAAGGCCAGCTCCAGCTCTTTATCCCCCTGGGTTTCATATTCTGGGCTTGAATTCTGTGGATAAGAATACTGATGAGTCCACAGAGACACAGGCAACTGATATATGGCTGGGGGTGGCCTCTAGAAACATGGGGTCTCAGTGAAGGCTGAGGATTCCTCGTCTCAAGAGCCTGTGATGGAAGTATCGCAAATTTTGGAGACTCTTGGGTTTTAGAATACTTGCGTAGCCGTGACCAAGTGAGCATCCCTGATCTGAGAAACTGAGATCTGAAAGATTTCATTTTTTTTGCACCATTTGCACATTTAACAATATTAATTGACTTAGGCCTCAAGGAGTCAGTGGTGCAGGGTCCGACTCTAGCCATCTAGGATAACTAAGGCTCTTGTCACATATCAGGGGGTGGGATGCTTCAGTCACTGCTGGACCCAGGTGTCAAAAGGCATTGGCAGCTCAGTTATGGGGTGCAAGCATGGTGACCTGGGCTTAATCCCAACACCAAGAAAACAGAACTAGCATCCACGTGCAGGCAAGCAGTTCAGATGGGGCTGCAGTGCAGCCTGGAGTGTCCTGTGCGTTAAAGGCCTGGTTCCCAGCCCAACTGTTAGTGGGAGTGGTGGCACCATTAGACCGTGGGACCTAGTGAATCATTAGGATGTGCCCTTGAAGGGGACACTGGTCTTTCTTCTTCCTCTCTCCTGGACTTCTGAGGCGACCAGCTTCCTCTGCCACTATGTGCTGCCTGCCACATGCTCGACCAAGGGACCGTGAATGGAAATGTCTGGAATCACAAGCCAAACAAATTCTTTATTTAAGCTGATGGACTCAGAACCTTTGTCACAGCAACAGAAACCTGCCTGACCCAGATGGGAAGAGTTTGCTACATACAGCTCATTGGTAGTTTTTATGTCTCCAGCTCCTTCCCAAGTGAAACACAAGCACCTCCTGTCCTCCAGGTCCCTGCTCCAGGGTTTGCTCTTCAGACAGGTCTCAGGAGGACTGATCCAAAGAAGGCCTGTCCTTCAGCCGTGGGCTCTCACTCCGTGTACTAGACCACTTGCTGATTCCGGGATGACCCTGTTTAGTTACCTGCTCACTTGGGCGCTTGCTTATCTTAGAGTTCTCTGTCCCTGCTAGAATGTCAGCTCTGTGAAAAGAAGGCCTTTGTCTTGCTCATGGCTACTTGTCAGTGCCAGAGCGAGATTTAACAGGTGAGGAAGGAAAGGACAAAGCTCTCCTCTGAGGAGTCTGACTATCGGCCTTGTGCTGGGTGCACAGGAGCACCAGAGAACAGGCAGCGACAAGTTTCCATGGTCAGCAGTGTCCTGACAGCTGATATGACAGCAATAAAGGTAATCAGTACTGTGTTGTCCTCAGACCATCAGGAAGAAAGAAAGGCTTCTCTGGGAGTGGCTCAAGGTTGCCAGTCATTGTCTCTGCCTGGATCATGTGACCTGTGAGCAGGGCTACAATACCCTCTGGCTGGCTAGGCCTAATGCCCAAGTCGAACACTGGACTCATAAGTAACCACAATGCCAGTGTGTGGAGGGAGCTGGTTCCTCTAGAGAAAAATCCATGAGCTGGTACCTGAGAAAGGGGCCTAAACAGAGGCAAAGGTCATGAGCACCTCAGACGTAATAGGTATTATAAGAGGCTGTTATGGCTGAACGCTGCTGCCTCTCACCCATGACCACCGATCAGGTATGGAAGCCCTAACTCCCAACATGGCATTAGGAGATGGAACTTGGAAAGGGGAGTGGGGAGGGGTGTGTGTCATGAGAATGAAATCCCCATGAAAGAGCTAAATGCTGATGCACAGATAGCTGGCCAGCTGCCTTCTGTTGTCTGAGGGAAGAGAAGGCCCTCTCCAGAACCAGTCTACAGTGATACCCTGACTCTGACTTCCAGCCTTCAGACGGGGGAGATAAATTTCTGTTGTTTATAAGTCATCCAGTCTATGGTACTTTGTTATAGGAGCCAGAACAGAATAAGGCAAGGCTCTAGAGGGTCCAAGATAAATAACACTTTAATAAACATTTGATGAATGAAGACAACCCAGTCCCTGACCACTCAGGAGAGCAGAGAGACAGATCCATGTTGTCATAGGATGCATGCTTATGCTGAGCACCTGTGTCTTCCCCCTCCCCCATGAACGGGGACCAGCAGAGCTGGCTGTTACAGGCTGGAATGGGCTCAAAGCCAGGGGCCTGTCCTGACCCACTCATCCCATGAATTTTCTAGAGAGGAGAAATAAACTATGCTGTGTGGCAACGGGTTGTTGTCACATTATTTGTAATGGGGATAAAAGAAAAAACTGGAAACAGCCCAAATGGTCCCCAGTAGGGGACTGGTTAACTACATTATGGATCATCCACTTGATGAAATATTCTGGAGTCGTTAAAAATGATCGTTAAGGAAACTACAGAGCAACCAGGGAAAAGGCGTCTGTCCTAATGCATAGTGACAGCCCAGAATACAAATCTGTGACTGAACAGCATGCTCAGCTGTGTGCTCAGGACACAGGCTCATGGGACACTGGCCTGCTCCCAGAAAGCTCCTCACTCTGTCAAGGCAGGAGAGGCAGGAAAATCAGTAAGGGGACAGGACACCTGGGGGTGGGGACACCTGGGTGCAGGGAGATTGCAGAAGCAACAAAGAGCAAACTGGAAATGCTTGGATGCTCTCAGCACAAAGTTTAAATGAAACATCAGGAACAGGCAAAACAGGAGGAGAAGGGGAGGAGAGGGAGCAGAGGGGTCATCCAAGTAGAATCATGAGTGATTTTCCCCCTTTCATGGTGTATTGTTTTTACATAATAGAAGCTGGTTGAAAATTAAGCTCAGCTAGAGGTGAATAATTTTCACCACTAACATTTATGTCTGTAAATCATATATGAATTCATAAGCACTTTATTTCCTTGGCAATGGAGAGATAGTTCTTAAGCATTTTATGAAACAAACAGCAAGGAAAAAAAATAAAACAACTGTTTTGCATGTTTTCTGGCCCTGTGCTCTACAATAAAGTGGGAGATGCTTGCATGTCTACGAGAACAAGTATAAATATAAGAAACGGGAAATAGTTATCAAAACCCTTAAACTTAATGGTTGGAGACAGGTGTGGTGGTCAAGGACATTCTGTGGGTATCTGAGAAGGCCCACCTGGGCTGAAACAGAAGGCATGAAGACGGCCAGAGCGCATGAACAAGCTTCAGGGAGCTGAAGATGCGCAGGCGGCCACAGAGAGGGCATCTGCCAGAGTGACGAGCATCTCCTCTATGACTCGCACGGAAGCCCAATCCCCTTCGTGGTAACACTAAAACAAGGTATCTTTGAGAAGTAATTGAGTTACAGAGCTGTCCCCACGAATGGATCCATGTCCTTATAAGCAGATAGCCCTCTTTCCTCGTCCTCTCTCCTGTCCCATGAGGACACAGTGTTTCTGCACCAACGTGGATGTAGAGACCAGGCCCTCACCACTGGATCTACCAGCACCTTGGCCTTTTCCAGCCTCTGCCATGTTTTGTTAAGGCAGCACAATGAGAGGAAAGCAGGCTTGCCCTTGGAGAAGGAACAGCAGAGGAGGTCAAGGGGCCAAGATTGAGAAGGGCAAAAGTCAGGCTCAAGGAAGCACAGCGGAACAGAGGTGTGAGAGGTTTATGGGGACAGCTCCTTTGGAGATGTTCCAGATGAAGCTTCAAAACAGCTGAACAGGAGCCTATGAGGTGGTGAGAGATGGGGGGAAGAGGGTATAAAAGTGCTTGCCATGTATGTCTAATAACTTGAGTTCCGGGCTGGAGAGATGGCTCAGAGGTTAAGAGAACTGGCTGTTCTTCCAGAGGTCCCGAGTTCAATTCCCAGCAACCATATGGTGACTCACAACCATCTATAATAAGATCTGGTGCCCTCTTCTGGCACGTAGAAAGAACACTGTATGTGTAATAAATAAATAAATCTTTAAAATAAATAAATAAATAACTTGAGTTCCATCCCTGGGACCCATGGTGGAAAGAAAGAACTGACTCCTGAAAATTGTCCCCCTTACCTCCATACAGCACCATAACATGTGTGCACACACACACTAACGGTAACAGTAAATGAAAACAGCCAGACATGGTGTCGCACACCTTTAATTCCATCACTCAGAGACAGAGGTAGGTGGATGTCTGTGGGTTCAAGGCCAGCCTGGTCTACATAGTGAGTTCTAGGTCAGCCAGTACTGTATAGAGAACACTGGACCGAGGTCGGAGGAGACACCGACTTTTCAATAAGCAGACTAGATGATTCCCTGTCTCAGCCGTTAGGCCACTGCCCTCCTCCATAGTGGAGCCCAAAGTTCAGCTCTTGGCCAACGAGACAAGATACAGCTAAGAGCTTTGCAATCATCCAAACTGAGCAGGGATATAGAAGGCCGGGGCAGAGGCCTAACTCCCATTCCGGAGTCATCACTGGAAGTGGTTAGGCCAAAGCCCTTTCCCCACACAGGAGACTCTTTCCTAGGGAATCTGATCAACTTCAAATGCAGAGCTCTGTGCTCTGGCACTGGGGAGAACCCAGACAGTGGCCCATTGAGAAGCTGGCATCTCTGCTGCATTAGCTGGATCATGAGCTGAGGAAGCACAGATCCAGACAGCTGGAGAACACCTTGTGTGAGTCAGCAGCAGATGCTTGGAGAAGCAGGCAATGTGCAGAGAAAAGGTTCATTGATTAAAGTCTTCCAGGTCACTTGGCCTGGTTGCTCTGGGACCTTTTGCAAGACATTGCACCATGGTGGGGAGAGTAGGATGGAACAAAACTTTTCACCCTGTGACCTAGAAGTAGAAAAGAGGAACAGGAGGTGGCCAGGGGCCTACCAACTCCCTCAAGGAAAAACCCATAAGGACTTGAAGACCTCCCACTAGGTCCCACCTTTTAAAGGTCCCACTCTACCACTTGGATACAGCTGTGGGTGTGGCATAAAACCTTAACACACACCTTTAATCCCAGCACTCGGGAGGCAGAGGCAGGCGGATATCTGTGAGTTCGAGGCCAGCCTGGGCTACAGAGTGAGTTCCAGGAAAGGCTCCAAAGCTACACAGAGAAACCCTGTCTTAAAATCAAAAACAAAAACAAAACAAAACAAAACAAAACAAAACCTTACCACACGGCCGTGGGAAATCATTCTGGATCCACTAGAGCATCTTCTTTTGTAGAATTGAGAGAACAAAGCAGACGACCGGGAAAAGGCGACTTACAGAAACCAAGACTGTGGAGGGTGACAGAAGTCTTCCTAGTGTGTCATTAGCAACCTCGGGGAGACAAGATGCAGCTCCACAGCCGTGAGCACTGATGCAGGAGCATTCTAAGAGCGCAGGATTGGAGGACACCTCTTGGGGACTGTAGCACAAAAAAGTGATTTTAAAAGACAGACAAGACAGCAAATGTGAGGAAATCCCACAGAAAACAGAGCAAAACCCCCAAAGAAATGGCAAAGAGGAAGTAGGAGCCTTGTCAGCTGGGAGAGCTAACATCTGAGCAGCAAGAAGTCGAGAAAGAAATCATGAATGAAATCATTCAATAAAAAGTCTCAGGAGTAGCCAGGCAGTGATGGTGCACCCTTAAATCCCAGCACTTGAGAGGCAGAGGCAGGTGGATCTCTGAGTTCAAAGCCAGCCTGGCCTACAGGGAGAGTTCCAGGACAGCCTTGTTTTGAAAAAAAAAAAAAAAAAAAAAAAAAAAAAAGACAAAATGTTTTGTTGCAAAGTTTCCCAAAATTGAGCTCAAGATCTTTTCTACAACTAAATTACAAGACTGAAAGAAATGTTTCTAAATTCTGAAAACTTACTCCAAACTTGGTTTGGGTAAACAATTCACTAAATAAAAGGATAAAAGAGAAGTCAGCATGCAAGATCCCCAAATGTTGAGTTATTTTCTGTCCTCTCAGGATCCTAAACCAAGTAAGATGACCAGAGACGTTAGACACAGGAGGCCTGACTTAGGAAAGAAGGCAAAGAGGTGTGACCAAGAGCCCTAGGGGCCTGGTGAGTTGTAGTATGAACTGGAGGCATTGTGGACATCTGCAGCCCAATGCACAGTTCCCTGTTTTGGACAATCAGGCATCTCTTCTAATGGGCAGACAGGGAGGTTGTCAAAGGAACCATATTCCTATGGTGACGCTGGTATGTGCCTAAGACCATCGAGGGGGCACAAAACACAGCCATATGTCATTAACAACAGGGCACACTCTGAGGAGTGCATTTTCAGGTGACTTAATTACACTAACTGTGCAGAAAGCACACTGGGGTGTTCTAGGCTACTGTCTCAACATAGACTGCAGTAAACACAGTGAACACATAAATAATGTTCTTACCAGCATCACATGATATGCTGTTTTACAGCAATTATCTTAATCAGTACAAATACATGCTAAACTAACGACAAAGCTAAGTACATAAACTAGCATGTCAGCAGGTACTGTGCTCTGGACACAGCTGCATGGGGCATGGTTCCTGTCAGGCATGTTTTCACAGCATCATCACAAACACGTGAGGTGGGCGATGCTTTGTAGCGCCTGTTCCAGTAGCTGTGATAGCACTCAGTTTCAGCTCCTTTATAATCTCCTTGGTTTACCACTAAATGTGTGCCCATCATCACGGAACTGTTTCATATGGCACAAGACTACACTCCTAGTTGAGTGGCCACCCTGAGGCTGAGCACCAGCAGATCATTTGGAGTGCTCCAGTTGACAGTAACTGACTGGTCAGGAGGTCCTACCGGGTCTCTCTGAGGAGTTCCTGTCTGAGCCCTGAGTGGTGGGATGAGGTGTCAGCACAAGGTGGGAAGGAAGCCTCAAGTTAGGACTGAGGAGGACCTTGGGGACATGGGGACGTGGGAACAGGTGGCAGAGGCTTGTGGAGTTCTAACAGGTGTTTGCTTTGATCTTATATACTCGGCCTCACTGTTAACATCCTGGGGCTGAAGTGACTACCTGCTTACCACACCCTGCTGGCTCACCAGAGTCCTAGACAAAGGGTTCAGCTGAAAACTACACTTCCCAGCCCCCTTTGCAACTAAGTGTGGTCAATGCAGTAAATTTTGGCCAATGAGATGTAAGCAAATGCATGCCGACCTTCCAGGCAGCTGCCTTTAAGAGAAGGAGCTGGAGCCCCTTTTGTACCTCTCTGTTTTTCTCTCCCAGTCTTGCAGGATGACTGCAAGTCCAGCAGCCAGTCTGGGCCACAAGAACACGCTGGGGTGGAGGTCACCCGCTAGGAAGGGGCAACTGAGACCCTGTGGTCTTTGGAGCCCAGGGGCAAGAGAAGTGAGATCTGTGATGGCTAACCACCACCATCTGGACTCCTGAACTGTCTAGTTGCCCTGATCGCCTTGCAGCAGACCCTGGGAGTCACAGAGAGCTCAGCTCTTTTCCTCTCTTGCACACGGGCTACAGCCAGCTCAGAGTCCTGCTGCCTTCTGGATTTCAGAGTGTGGGAAGAGGCATGTTTGGGGTAGGGAAGAACTTCCTTCCCTGACCTGGCTACATGGAGAGTAGCAGAGTAAACTAAGTGGTTTTCAGGCTTAAACTTCAGAACTCCGACTTGGCACCTGGAACTCCCAGCCTATGGTTTGTATATATACAGAATTCTGCCTCCAGGGGTGGCATTTGCAAACTCCATGTTCTCAGATTAGCTGAGGGTGGCCTGAAGGGACCAATTTACTGAAAACAAGGGAAACAGGTCCCCAGGCCAAATGTGATGGCTTATACTGGTAATCTCTGCACTAGGCAGAAAGGAGTTAAGAGGCCATCTTGGGATATATAGTGAATTCCAGGCCAGCCTGGGCAACAGTATGAGACCCCATCTTTGAAACCTGAAAGGATCACCAAACATGGTGGTACATGACTTGGATCCCAGCACTCAGAAGGCAAAGGAAAGCAGATCTCTGTGAGTTCAAGGTGAGGCTGGTCTTCAAAGCACGTTCCAGGTTTTTTGTTTTTTCGAATGAATGAATGAATGAATGAATGAATGAATGAATGAATAAATAAATAAAATAAATAAATAAAAAGAGTGGGCACCCTCTCTTGAAGCCCAGAGACAGCCAAGCACTTTCTACCCATTTTCTTCACCCAAAAGAACATTCTGGTGATTTTTTTTCTAATGTAAACTAGACCACAAATCACAGTCTCCATTTTGGAGCTTCCCAGTGGCTTCCCAGGTCAACTCAGAATGAAGCCCAGACTCCTTTAGAGACTTCTTTCCCCTTATTCCCTTGCTCTGTCTGCCTACAACATCCCATCATGCTCCCTCCTCAGACCCTCTTCCTTGCTGTCCTTTCTGGTTGCCATGTTCTTCCCTGATGGAGGCGCTCTCCAGCGCCTTGGGTTCTTTCTGCTTCTCATTCTGCATGTTGGTTGGCACTGACTGCCCTGATGCTGTCCTTAATCACTTATCTGCCCACCTATCTGGGGTTGTCTTCTTACCCTCTCTGGACCCCCCCACCCCAGTAGCTATGCTGACCACATACTTAGCCACAAGGTCCTGGGGCAATGATGCCTGGCACATAATAGATGCTTCATAAATGGAACCCCATTCACACTGTTCATCTAAGTCCCTGAATCCAGGAATGTCAGGAGCTGAGTATCCAGCTGGACCAGGTGGTTGGCAGTGGTCTACCCAGGGATTTTCCTAACCGTGCCTCCAGTTCATTGCTAGGGGCAGGGAATCAGAGTGTGGCAGCTTCCTTCCCTTTGTTAGTACCCACCTTCCCACCTTCTTCTGCGAGGAGGCAGTCACAGGGTTTTCCCCCTCCCAGCATAGATGGATCCAAAATCCAAGGAGCTAAAATGGTTCTCCAAACTGGCGTCTGGTGGGGTGGGTCAAATTTTTCTTTTTAGAAGATATTTTCCCAGGCTTCTCCTGGTGTTAAATCATTCCTCCAAATTAGCAGGAATGCTCGTTACCAAGCCAGCCACCTCCCATTAGGCAGGAAATGTGCCTTTCCTGTGGGAGCCCTATTGGTGAGCTAGCCTGGCTAGCTCAGTCGGTAGAGCATGGAACTCTTAATCCCAGGGTCGTGGGTTCATGCCCCATGTTGGGTGCCAGATATTGGTGAAATTATTAAGGCCACTCCCCGTAGTTAAAAGGGAGGTTTATTTTGTGGTGTAACTTAAAAAAGAAGGCATAGGTTGTAGGATCTGGCAAAGGTATGGCGCAGTCTGGTGGTGTTCTCTGGAGAACTCTGCTCGGTCTACCTCCTGCGCCAGTGTCCCAGAACCAAGAGAGAGACCTCCTCTCCATCCTGGGTCTTCCGCTTCCTCCTCCGCCCTGCCTTGTGGGCGTGACCATTACCGAAGCCTCAATGGGGGGTTGGAACTTCCAGGCCAATGCTGGGATGGCTATCCACTACAGAGCCCCCTCCCAACCCTGGCCCATCTCCTGTCACGCCCTGGAAATGGATGGTAGCTGTCTGGAGCTACAGTCTTTCTGGTGTGTGGGGCTGGGTAGAAGAGGGGGATTGGTGAATGAGACTCTCTGACTGGGGGGGGGGGTGTCATAACTCTCTTCCCTTAACCTTCCAGCCCCATCTGTCCTTCCCTCTCCCCCCTCCTTGCTCACTAAAACATCCTTAATTCTGGGATGGCTTTGTGATCCCGTGGCCCTGCTTGCAGGATAGAGATTGAGAAGGGCACTTAGAGCAGGGTATTTGTGAAAGCATTGAGAGACCAGAAGGCTTACTCAGGGAAAGTCTCTGAGGAATTCAATTCTTCCATGTCCTACGATGTGGTCGGCTAAGGGGTGTTCTGCGTTCCAGGTGTGTGAAACTCCGCACTGCCCAGCCTGGTGGCCCCTGGAAGCCTCACTGCAGGTGTGTGCTCCTCTGCAACCCCGTGCAGCTTTTTATAGTCATCTGAAGACTGTCTTCAGTGAACCAAAACTGATTAGAAGCAGACCCACCCTGTGCAGACTATGTAATAAATATTAGCTAACAACAACAATAATAATAATTTTGCCGACATCCCCCTTGCTGCCAGAGCAAAATGTCAGAAGCACAGTTATAGGCTAACTAGTTTTGTTTTTGTTTTTTTAAGGCAACACTGGGCTGCTTGAGAGCATCCTCCTTTGACTTATCAGTGGGGCATGCACCCCAGGGTAGGGAACGCTCTTCAAACTCTGGCATTGTATCGTACAGCAGCAGCCTGCTTTATGCTGAATCCAGGCAGGTTTCTAGACTTTTCTCTTGAGTTTGGCAGGTGGAGGGAGTGTCTGTTTAACCTCTAGGAGGGGGTCCCTTTTATTAATCTATTTAGAAAATAGTTGCTGGGCTCCTGCCGCTTGTGGACCTGTGCTCAGAGCTGCAGATTCCCAGGAAGAAAACAAGACGATAGAGTCCACTCCAATGCGGTGGGGACTGCCAAAAAACAAACAACCCGGAAGATGATGGGAAGATACCGTGGGAGACCTTGTGCAGTAAGCAGAGAGTCTGCAGCCTGGGAAATGCAACTTCCCAGACCCACAAAGACCTATCCGAACCTGGACTTTGGAGCCTAACCAGCCATCTCCTTTGACCCATCCAGAAGATCAGATTGCATGCTTCAACAACGGATCTAAATGACAAGGGTGTATCCTGGACAGAGGGATGGCTCAGTAGGATCCTGGGCAGGAAAGCAGAGGAGTGAGGCCAGGGGCTTGCAGCCCAGGGCACAGGAGCTGACTGACCCTGTTGACCGGGTTTGGAAGGCCTTTGTCACACCTGGCTCCTGTTCCAGGAGCATTGCTCTTATCCAGCCTGCCCCTGGAGGAACTGGCTGTGGTACCATGCTCCAGCTCTACCTTGCCTCCTTTCAGGGAAGAAATGGGACTGATGGATACTTCCTATCCCACCCCTCAGGTTAGTGTCCGACTGGGTATGCTGGTCATGTGTCCCTTACCTGGGATGGTAGAAGAGGCATAAGGGAGAAACTTCTATTCCTAGAACTAGGGATATAGGTGTAGAAGCAACATGGATGGCAGAATGGGAAAGAGAGACTGGGAGAATCCAGGAAAGGCCAGCCATGATGCTGGGGCTGGTCCTGGACAAGGACCATTCCCACCAGGCAGCAGTTCCCAGAACCAGGCCCTAAAGAACTTGGAGATATCTGTGTTGTATCTCTCTCCCAATGTCTGCCCAGCCCTACCCCCCCATTCTTACTCTACCCACCCTGCTGTGCCCAGGCACAGAGCTCTGCAGTGTGTGTCTACAGTTCATAGGCCACGATGGTACTATAGAGCCCAGAGGACAGAAAATGACCTCTGGGGACCCATGGAACATTTCTGCCACATGTCAGTGCATACAGCAGCAGGTCAGCCCTCACTGCAAATTGCCTTGTGCCTTCGTTCTATCTACACAAAAGAAGCTCTTTTCTGGAAATGAGAACTCATTTATTCTAGAACCAAGCACAAATGAGCATGGCTAGGAGCACAGATTTGAGATGTCCTGAATACTGTGACCCAATGTGCTGCCGACTGCATGAAGTTTCTGTAAGAATAAAACCAAAGAAAGTCATAATTCAAGGTATCTCAAACTCACTGGTGGCAACAACAGACAAGTGGTCTGGGTTCAGCTGGGAAACATCTGCTATAGGCCTCAGATGTTACCTGACAGCGTTCTTAGCTTTGGGGTTGGTAGAAGCTAGGGGTCTGTTAAGTTAATATATTCCGAAGGTTTCGCCTGACAGGCATGGGATGTAAGAGTGGCTATTAAAGAGGGTAAAGAGATCATTTGACTCAGGATCAATATTCCAACTCATCATAATTTCAGTAGTTTTCATTAATCCGTCTTAAAGACTCTGTAAGGTGCGGCTTTCCCCGGGACTCCAGCTCCCAGCCACTCAGCTCGTAACGAGTATGTAGCAAACACGCCAGAAGTTTCTTCCCAGCGAGTAGGACACACAGGGCAAGAGAGAAGTCTGCAAGGCCTTTGGGGCTTCAGGCTCCCATTTTCATTGTTTCTTGGGTGCCTCTGTGTGCTGGCGCTCACACTAGGCTCTGAGGGTCGAATATCTTCAAAGCCGACAAGAACTCTGTTTCCCTGGAACTTAATCTAATGAGATGGAGTTTGTCAGCAGCGACTTTTCAGGAGGGGTTCTGATGATGTTGTGTTGGGGGCTCTTTTGGGGAAGGCTTCTTTTTCCCATTTTCTCATATATTTATTTTTTAATAATTTAATGATTTTATGATTTCTCCCCTCTCCTCCCTCCCACTCCTCCCAGGTCTAACCTCCTTCCTCCCATACTCTTCTTTAACCACTATATATATATAAAATGAATCAACATATAAATATAACTGAGTCCATTCAGCATATAAATATAACCAAGTCCATTCAGTACCTGCTCACACTATGCACGTGCGTGTGTGTGTGTGTGTGTGTGTGTGTGTGTGTGTGTATGTGTGTATGTGTGTGTGTGTGTGTGTGTGTGTGTGTGTGTGTGTGTGTGCGCGCGCGCGCGTGCGTGCGTGTGAGAGAGAGAGAGAGAGTTTCTAGGACAAAGGAGCCAACTTTGGGCTAAGATGTGACTGGTCAAAGGAGCCAAGAAAGACTGCCAACTACAGCACTCCAGGAAGGAAGGACAGCCATCAGGAAACCAGGGGCGGCAGGTTCCTTAGAGCAAACAGGAGCCAGGCCCTGCTCGGTGCAGGCACATGGCATGTGACATAACTGTTGTCTCTTTTTCTCAGAAAAAGTCCAAGTATTTACCCAGGTAAGGTTTTCCCCACCTCATGTAGTCTCTCTGGCTTCCTGAAACTCACTATGTAGACCTTGGAACTTACAGCAATCCTCCTGCCTCGGCCATAGGAGTGATGAAAGTAAAGGCATGAGTCAAAACACCTGGTATAAGACTACACTTTTATCCGGGCGGGGGGGCGCACGCCTGTAACCCCAGCACTCGGGAGGCAGAGCCAGGCGGATCTCTGTGAGTTCGAGGCCAGCCTGGTCTACAGAGCTAGTCCAGGACAGCCAGGGCTGCACACAGAGAAATCCTGTCTCAAATAACCAAAAGAGTATACTCTTCTGTTTTGTTTTGTGGTTTTTCTGGTGTGGGGATTGAACCCAGGGCTCATATACACTAGACAAGTGCTTCTGCATCAGAGCAACAGCGGCCCATCAGAAAAGAGACCCCGTTAGACAGAACCAGCGTGAGGCAGTTGTGTGTAGCCTCACTACACTGAGTCTTCCGCTGGCAATGGGCCACACACAGTGGCACTCGGTAAGACCATGTGGCCTTCTGACAGTGTAGAAGCCTTAATCTATGTTATATATTCTGATGTTCACCCTATGACAAAATACATTCTCAGAGCAGATCCCCACTGTTTAGTGGTATATTTCTGTTCCCCTGGAGTTCACTTTGGGAGATGGCGTCCTGTTGGGAAAGGGAATACAGGAAGAGATGTAAAGCCAGGGATTCCAGAGCCAGGCAGAGGGATGTATGTGTGTGCCAAACTCCATCACTCACCAGCTGAGCAACCTAGGCAAACAACTTCGCAGTTCTGGGCCTCTGTTCCCACCCCTGCTTATTTGAGTGTAATTCCTGAACAGGCCTGAACACAGCCTCTGGAGTAGCAATGATTCTGGGGCAGACCAGCCTCCATGTTGGTTCTGCAGCGCCTATCAGGCATGCATTAACCCCCAGCAAACCCCCAAGTTCTGTGCCTGCCAGGGGAGCATTTGTGGAGAATAGTGTGATCGATGTAGCACTGGGATTCAGCTGGGGCCAGGGCCATTTTTTCCCTTCAGGTTCCCTTCTGTCCTCTTCTCCTAGCCTCTCCACGTCAAGCACATACTGGGGGCCCAGGTCTGGCCAACCTGGGCCAATCCCATCCCTCCACAGTGGACCATTCAGAAATTGACCAAGAAACCTAGAACAGAGAGAGACATGACCTGATGAGGCCTTCCCAGGCCCTGGAGCCACTTAACCCCAACCCCAGCAGCAAGATCAGCGCCTCTTACTATCATGAGACAGCTGCCTTTGGCTGTTGCCAATTCTGATTGAGTTTCTGTCACCTGCAACCAGAGTCCTGACAGCTACACAGTTTTGTATGCAACAGCAGAACTCACACGTCCATGGGGTCTGCCATTGGTGACAAGGGAAAGTCGGGCAAAGGTAAGAAACAACAAGTACGTGTTCATTGTCCCTCCTCCGTCTTCGCTGGAGAACTCCAAGCTTCCCAGCCATGCAGGTGGGTAGGATGCAATTTCAGAGTTAGCCAGCCAGGATTTCCCCTCTTCCCTTCTACCTCGATAGGTTAATTAACACAGGAACACGTGACCCAGTGAGATTCCTCACTGCAGTTTTAATTCAATTTTGAGACTTTTTTCCACTGGGCACAAACAGGTGGCTTTAGAAGGTTCTGGCAGTTGTTATGTTATGAGGGAAAAGCCTCATATGAGGGAGAAGACAGAGCCTGCTCCAGTGTATGTCTGATACACAGAAAGACTGGTCTCATCATTGGAATGCAGAATCGAACCACGTGTGAAGGAAGAGACACCCCCAGCAGTTCAGCTACCTGAGCCAGTGAAAGCCTTTTGGGCTCAGACTTCTGGCTCCATTTTCTGTCATGTGTAAAAAAGAATCCTGTGTGTCTCCCATGGCACATGGGAAGGCACCCATCCCCACCATCAGAGGCCTGTCTGCTCCACTCTCCTAAGATTCACTTTGTTTCCTGAAAGAAAGCATTTGGTTTCTCGCAAGCTCTCGGGGCACCTGAATGTAGGGGCCCCCCCTGAAATGTCGGGTATGAGATTCTCAAAGGTCTGGGATTAATGGAAACCTGTTCAGCACACAAGCTGGAGCAAGGGGGAGCTCCTGACACCCTGAAGGAGGCAATAACTCACCCTGGGCCCACCTCTGCCCTTCCCTCTGCCCATCTTGAACAAGGACAGCCATCAATCGCGCTTATCAGACCTCTTCTTTCATCCTTTATCCAGCTGCCGCAGGCGTCATCCAGCACTCTTAAGAGAGTTATGAGCGATGGAGTGCTGGGACCAGGCTGGCTGAAGGATTCATGGGTGCAAGTCTCTCCATTCATCAGAGAGAGCCTTAGTTAGCTTTGGGATTTCCAGTGGGGGGCTGGAGAAGGAGGCTTCTCTGTCCATAACCAGAATGTCAAAGTCATGGAGAAGACCCGAGTAGCAGCGAGAACAACCATCGGGCCACAAGGTAGGCACCGTGACCAGTTCTGGAAGCTGGGGATGCACTCCCAAGTCAGATGAGAAGTTTACTCAATACTTGTGGCACAAGACCAGCTTGTCCTCTGAGCACACATCTCTACTCTGCTCATTATAGTTTCTATGAAGTTCCCACTCCTGGACCAGCTTACAAAGCCCTCTCCTCATGCCTGTGATACCCTGGTGTCCTTCCCTAGACCACTACACTGCAGGCCTCCCACCTCTACCTCGTCCTCACACACTCATGCTCACATCCATCTCAGGACCTTTGCATTCACATCTCCAGCGCTTCACATGGCTGCGTTTCCTTTCATGCATAGGCTCAGCTCCAACAGCAGACAGGGCTTTCCTGACCCTCACGGCTGTCTGTCTGCCACGTGGTTCTATTTCATTTCCTTCACAGTTATTAACCTTGGTCAAAGATTTCTTAATTCTTCCCCCCTTTACTTGAAAAGAGGCTGCCAAGAATTCTACCGCCTGAAGGCAGGGTTCTGTTTGTCCTCAGTACTGGGGAGGTCCCTGCCAGCACCTGGTGCATTACTGGGTGCCACAGACACACAAGAAATAGAGATTACCCACATAAACTGCTGCCCAACTTGGTGCTTCACAGCCTGGCACCAAGCCTGAGTGTTTGGAGCAAAGCCTGCCTGAACCCTGGGCTTCTGTCCAGAGTCCTGAAGCTTAGAACAACCCATGTCCCACCCAAAAGCCTCTCTTAGAGACAGGGAAGGAAGATATTGGTTCTGGGAGGAAAGACTGTTTTGTGAAACCAGGAGGTTGCCATGGTAACACTTCTTTGTGCAACAAAGACCCCCCTTCAAGTTAGAGAAGAGAGGGCTCAAGTCAATGGCTATTGACCAATAGCAGTGGCGCCTTCGGCCGTGCACAAGGAGGGACTTGCAAGTCACCCCTGCCTGTCCTTCGGCTTGATCTGACAACTCTGCTCTGTCCCTCCACTAGCAGCTTCCATGGTCCTCAGCCTCCTCCCATCTCACCCTGGGCCCTGAGGGAGAGGAGCTGAAGAAGGTCAAGGGTCATCCCAGGCAGTGGACCCAAGCAGGGGGCTGTCCTAGATGAGGTGTGGCAGTCACACACGCACTAAGCAAACTGGCGTGCACACGGGCTTGGATGAGTTAGGGGATCCGTGCTCAGCCACAGGGGGCTGTGTGCAGCCGTCTGTCTATTCCACAAAGCTTGGGGAGGCTGTCATGGGCAAGAGAGAGCTGCAGGGGTTTAACTCAGATGGCCACATGCAGAATTCAAGCTTACAACCACACTGCCATCCCTGCAGTCCTCAGCACAAACAGATGCAATTGCTGCTGTCTGTCACGTTCACTGTGGCTCCGCCATGTCGTCACCCGAGCACCTTTGCTGTTTCATACAGGGAAACGGGATTTCATGGGTAAAGGCTATGACCCAAGTGGCAAAGTTGGAACCTACACACCTGTCCAGAGTCCGAGTTCATGGCCTAACACCAATAGAACCTGGGTATGTGCTGCCAAGACAGCCTTTCCAGCCTGGCCACTCTAGCCAGTAGTGAGGCTGAGGGAACCGAAACCTCACCCTTGGGACCTGGGGAGTTGCTAAGGCAACTTTTGGGAACTAATCTGTGACCTGAGGATAACTAGCCTTGATGAAACTAAGGAAACAATGCAGCAAGCCAAAAAAGAAAGCAGGCTCCAGGTGATGTGATGAGCCTGAGGGCCAGGCACGCTTCATTCCCCACTGTGGAGCACAAACATGTCCTCATGTGTCCATGGCTTCAGTGTTGGCCACATCCTCTCAGCCAAAGCTTCTCAGGTGACAAAGACGGTATCAGAAAGACAAGAGACAACAAATTACCAGCTTCGGTCACCATGAGCATGCACCACACGCACCACAAACACCACATGCACCACATGCCAGGCCTAGATGCATCACTGGGAGCTGGTCCCCTCTGCTTTGAGTCTTCAGAACCGGGCTGTGCTGGTACCTTTCACTTCACCATGGGCTTTCAGAGCCCAAGCAACCACCTTCTCCTCCACACATGTTCCCTTCAATATTCTGCCTGGCCCCAAAGCCCTGGGAACCTGGACTTGCCACCAACATGGAAAGAAATGACTGGTCATTTTCACTGTGGGTGTTGGGACTCCCTAAATTGAGATTTATCTTTGGTGTCCGCCTCTATCTGCTGACTCCATCTTCAAGGTTCAGGGATGTGTAGGTCCAGGGACAGGGGCTCTGATGTGTCCTCTCTCACCCACACAGCAAATATAGGTGACCTTCTGCCTTGCCACACCCCAAAGCCTCACCACACTCCTCAGCCACCTGGACTAACAGCTTTCACGGTTGCTAATGTTTCAAAGTTGACTATTTTACATTTGTTTACGTTTCTGGGGGCGAATGGGAGGCACAGCTGGGAAGAGTCTGTTCTCTCCTTCCAGGGATTGAACTAAGGTCTTCAGCCTTGGTGGCAAGCACCTTTACCCACTGAGCCATCTCCATGGCCCATGTGTTTCAATTTTTCTTTTTTTTTTATTATGAAATTTTTTATACATTTTACATAGCAATCACAGATTCTACCCCCCATGTGTTTAAATTTTATATGATGTTGAGTTAGGCAGTAAATCTGGACTGGAAGAAACATCAAGAAACTTGGTGCTCGTGAAGAAAGGGGAGGAGGGGGATGGGACAGATGGCAGCGCACTCCGACCCTCCCCTCTCTGCTCACTTCAGACTGTCTATGCGCCTTTCTCTCCCAGTCTTTGGTCTGTTCTCAGCCTGACCCTGCCATCTCCTCCATGGCTCTAGGTCCCATCCCTGCTACTTCTACATGGCAGCCCCGCCCAGCAATTTCTTCAGCCCTACCAGCTCCCTGAAAGCCGAAGGCTGCCACTCCACAGCCTGAACAGACAGTGCCCCACTCAGGCCACATTCAGCCCTGGGCTGTGGCTATTGTTGAGACAAAGACAAACACCCGTGGGAGAGATTAGGAGGACTTGGGCAACCCTCCACTGGCGACCCCAATTTCAGATTCGAACTCAGGTCTCCAGAGGTGAATGGGAAGAAAATGGCTAAATTAAAATGCTAATTACCATCTCCAGCAATTCGTTACCAGACAGTCGCTTGTATCTATTATTAACAGCTTCAGCCACAGCCCTGGATTGCCCAGAGACACCAATGACTTAAAGATTCAGGTGCAAGAGAAAATAGCATAAAGCTGTGTTGGCACTATACACACAGTGATGCTATTATCACCTGTCTCTGTGCATCTCCCAGAGAGATGAGCAGAGAAACCTGCTGAGGAACTTAGGACTCCTCCAGGCTGTCCCGTGGAGGCCTCTCCAAGGGTCCTCTCGAATTTGAAGTGGTTACATCAGACAGAACAGGGTAATATAAACTCCATGTCTAAATGGATCTGCAGAGCATTTCATGGCTCTCCAGCACCTCCATGCACCCCCTCCTAATCACACTCCTTTTGGGAAGGGGCGGGGAGTGCCAGGGATTGAAGCCAGGGCTGCCATGTTTTTATTAACTGAACTTGGAATTTGGAGAAGGCAGTTGAAGTTGCTGTTCCCTCTTTCCATGTAGGAAGAAGTCTAGGTAAGGTTCTATACTGACTCTATACGAGTGCACACACACACACACACACACACACACACACATACACACACACACACAGCTCCTAGAATGTGAGACTTTAGCAAGCAGATTTGAAGGAGGGGGTTTGCTGATGAGTGTGAACTGTGTGTGGCACTTAGGGGAACCACATCACCCATCTGTGCCTGGGCTGTCATACTGACCTCAAGTAACGAAATAAGACTAGTCTCAAGAGATACCTCAAGCCTTGGCGACAATGATGAACCTGCCCAGGCCTAGGGCATAGGTGGTGAGGAGGCAGGAATAGTGGCACCGTGTGGGACAGAATGGGTGAGAATTCCAGGATGGAGAACGCTTGCAGAATGCCTGAGCTCACAATCCTCAGGACGACAAGGTGGAAACTGCTCTCCTTTCTGTACGCCCAGGCTAGATGCCAGCGGGTAGCCTCCAGAGATTCTCTGCTCCACATCACCCTGGTGAGTTCTTGTCCCAGCAATGACATTACTCTATAATTATAGACACTCTTACCCCACCCCCAATGTTCAGAGGAGTGGGGGCGGGACATGCCTGGTGTCCCTGGAACATGGTTCCACACATAGAGGTTTTTCCGTGGTTTCTTACAGAGTCAAGGTGACGCTGTACACAACCAGTCAAAGTCATATACAAGGACGCCCCTGTGGGGCGGGGTTTCACCTGCTCTTGGGAACTAGTTCTTAAGGGTTTGTGAGCCTGGTCATTACACAATGGGCATTTTGAAGTTGACCAGGATGAGTGAGTCTACCAGAGCCCTCCACAAACTCCCAAGCATGGATTTTTATCCTCTCCACTGCAGGCTAGGGCAGCCCAGTTCAATAGTCACACTTTAGCTGAAATAATATTTTCTGTTTTTAAAAAGATTTATTTTTTAGCTGAGTGTGGTGGCGCATACCGTTAGTCCCAGCATTCAGGAGGCAGAGGCAGGCAGATCTCTGAGTTTGAGGCCAACCTGCTCTATACAGGGAGTTCAAGAACAGCTACACAGAGAAACTCTGTCTTGAAAAACCAAAACAAACCAACAAACCAAATGAAAAGATTTCTTTTTGTTTCATGTGTAGAATTGTTTACCTAAATGTATGTAGGTACACTATATATTTGCCTAGTGGCTACAGAGGCCAGAAGAGGATGTCAGATCCCCCAGGAACTGCAGTGTTCCAGGTGGTCGTGAATTGTCGTGCAGAGGCTGGGAACTGAACCTGGTCCTCTGCAAAAGCAGCCGGTGTTCTGAATTGTGGAGCCATCTCTCTAGCCTACAGAGTAATGGTTTCACTCTCCAACTATTTTATATTTGTTAATGCTTTACATTTAGGGGGGGGGTGTGTGTGTATGGTGTGTGTGTGTATGGTGTGTGTGTGTATGGTGTGTGTGTGTGTGTGTGTGTGTGTGTGTGTGTGTGTGTGCACGCCACAGTGTACACTCAGAAGAGAATAAGTTGCAGGGCGGGAGTTGGTTCTCTCCTTCCATTATTTGGGTTCTGGAGATCAAACTCAGGTCATCCAGCTTGATGACAAGCACCTTTACCTGCTAAGCCATCTCAGCCAGCTCCAGATACTTTAAATACAGGGAAACACTGCTGGGTATATAGCCCAGTTAGGAGCACCACATTAACATGGTTGCACACTCCTTTAATCCTAGCACTCTAGAGACAGAGGCAGGAGGACTAGAAAACCAGGGTCATCCTTGGCTACATAGCAAGTTTGAAGCTAGCCTGGACTACATGACAGCCCCATCTCAGGACAAAGCAGGGAGAGTGTGGCTTCTACATCTTATTCCCGCATTCTTTTTCCGTTGGCCAGTTCCAGCCCCTCTCCTCTATATCCCTTCAGGAACAGTGCCGAAGGGGTTAACTCCTATCGCCTCTCCATTCCTGGCCCTCAGTGTACCACCTGTTCTGCCTGGGTTCTGGCCTCAAGTAGGGCATAAACATCCCCAGTGATAAATAGCCCCACAAGTGGCCAGGCCATCATGGGAGCCCTCTGCTCCCTCCACCACCTGCTCCAGCTCAGCTAGAGAAAGGAAAGTAGGTGGAGGGCTTCAACCCCAGTCAGAGCTGTCCATCCTAAGTAATTAGCTGCCACAGACAATGCACACCTGCCAGTGGGACCAGAACTTCCTCCGCCCCGCCAGCCTCACAAACTCCCCTGTCTCAGGCCCTGCCTCCTGAGGCTGCTGGGGGATGCAAGGAGGCTGGGAAACCATCTGCCAGGGCACAGGGGCTCTTCACAGATCAAAAACCAAGACAATTCTTTCAAGACTGGCACTGTCAGACCCTGCCATGCCAATGCACATCTTCCCTTTGGAGCGCCTGAGCCAGCCTCCCCTTGGCAGGGGAGGGCAAGTGTGTTTCTCAGACACCACTGGTCACCTGTCCTGTGTCAATCTTACCTGAAACTGTTCATGTTGACACTTGGTGGCTCACTGATGCAGGGGCACATGAAGAGAAATCAGTTATTTCTTTGTTCTTATGAGAGACTCCCAAAGAGAGATACTGCCATCTCTGGGTGCTGTGGTATCTGGATGTCAACCTTGGAGACACAGAAGTCATTGTGGCCATGGAGGAGAGCTGGACTAAGGGCAGAGCTGACATACCCACAAGTCTAGGAAAGCCAGGGAAGGAGCTGAGGTCGCCAGCCCCCTGCTTTCCCATCCTGGAAGTACTCCTCTAGACTCCCCCAGTGTGACATGAGAGAGCTCATTATCCACTTTGAGCTGGGCGGCTGCCGAAGATGGCTGAGGCCTGTGAAAGCAAAGGCTGCAGGTCCATACTCAGTGGAATCCCGCCCCTTTGCCACAGCCTGCTTTGGGCTGTCCTGAGGCCCAGGCCTACCGTCTGCCCCAGTGAGCGCTCTCTCTCCATAGGAACTAATACAGGTATTCTCTGACACAAACACCCACCTCCTCACACTCCTGCCTGTCTGTACTTGAAGGCTTTCTCTGGCTTTCTTCTTTTTTCTGTCACTACAGGCCAGAAGTGGTAGAAATCCAAGTTCCAAGAGCGGCCTCAACCAGTAACTGACAGAGCTGTTTGTTTAGCGCCTCGGGAAAGGCCGGGTGCAGACCAGCTCAGGCTGAGATGCCCCTTTGCCTCCCCTTCCCAGTTCCCATCTCCCTCCCCTGTTGTCTCCTACAGTGAGTGGGTACGCCTGAAACTTGTCCCAGGGATGACTTCTAGGGAACCCAAACCAAGACTGTGCTCTTCCTCCATCCTTGAGTTCCTGCTCTGCCACAGACACTTCAGAGACCAGGAGACATGGTGCCCAGCTCACAAACCAGAGAGAAACCAGAGCATCATATCAGCTGCAGATCCTCTTACATACAGTTCTAATGGAGACTGGATGATACCAGACACAAGTTAGGGTTTGTTTAGGAGGCAAGGGGGGGGGCGGGGAGACAGCCTTGCAAAGACCTGCAGGAAGAACATTCCAGCAGAGAGCACAGCACTTACAGGCAGCAGGGGAGAAGTGAGCACCAAGCCCTGTAGGTCTGGGAGACAGTGTAGCAAGAAGGCAAGCCAGGGGGAATGGGGCAAGGGGAGGCAGCTGAGGCCGGAGAAGGGAACCCTGCAGCACATGAGGAGTTTGTGAGTCTGAGGGGTTGTAAGGGGGAGGGAAGAACTTGCTCAAGAGAGGCCGCAAGACTCTGCTACTGTGCAGAGGTAGATGCGGGCAGAGTCGGGGAAGGTGGACTAGAGACCAGCTAGGCAGCTGTCCAAATGGGAGATACCGGCATAAGGACCATTCCATGCTCTCTGCAGGTTGAAAACCTGCCTCCTTCACCTACCTGGCCAGGACTAGCCTCCGGCCTCACCTAAGCCCCAGCCATCCACTCTGGTGCAAGCCTGTCATCCTAGCTACTCAGTGGGGAGGCTGGGGAGGAAGATCAGTTGAGACCAGGAGTTCAAGGTCAGTCTAAGCAACACAGTGAGACTCTGTCTAAACTAACAGAATAAACCTAAGGGCCAATCCTTGTCACTTCCAGACATGTCCGCAAAGCCAACTGTCTTTACCACAACCTGTTGCTCTCTCTCTCTCTCTCTCTCTCTCTCTCTCTCTCTCTCTCTCTCTCTCACACACACACACACACACACACACACACACACACACACACACATACACACACACACACACACACACACAGCCCTGCATCGCCCACTCCAGCCCTCCCCAGCCCAGGCCCATGAGTACTCAGTGGCACTCTGTGCAGCAGCTTTATACAAGTTTCTCAGATCACATTAGCCATGTCCCTTTTCACTCAGTATCTGTCAAGAAACCCTTGAGAGAGCTGAAGGACGCGACTTGGCCCTGCTCACAGGCGGGCTGTGCAAACAGAAAGGTCACACTACATTTTTCAGGCGCACTGGGTAACACAGCCCATGTTTGCCAAGTCCTAGACCATATCAATAACAGCAGACCCATCCAAGGGAGGCTCAGAAGTCTCCCATGGAAACCAGGCTTTAAACGTCACTTCTGCCTCTGGTGGCCAGGTACCACAGGCTGACAGAAATGTCTACTGAGGACAAAGGGGGACAGTCTTCTCATCTCTCAGGGTGGCCCAGGTTGCACCTGAACCCCCAGAGGAAAGAAAAGAGAGCCTCTTCAGTCAGAGTAAGGAGGGGGCTGGAGAGATGGCTCATTGGTTAAGAGCACTGGCTGCTCTTGGCAGAGGACTCAGGTTCAGCTCCTAGAATCCACATGGTGGTTCACAACCGTCCTTAATTCTAGTTCCAGGGGATCTGATTCTTCTGGCTTCCGTGGGCACCAGCACATACACGTATGTACATGCAGGCAAAACACTCCTATACATAGCTAAAATAAATCTAAAACCAAAAAAGGAATAACTTAAGGAGATGGGCAGACCTGGAACACTACACACCTGAAACACCAGCACTCGGGAAGATGAGAAAGGAGAATTGAGAGTTTGAGGAGAATTGAGAGTTCGAGGCCAGCCTGGACCATATAGCAAAACAAACAAACAAACAAAAAACAAACAAACAAAATGAGCAATTCTGAGTCCAGGACAGAGCCATGGAAGTTATGAGAAGAAAGAGCAGACAAGGTGCTGGACTGACATTTCCATCTCTCCTTATCTGACTCCCTCATCTCTAGGGCAGCTGACTACAGTCGAGGATATGCACACATTCTGAGGGTCTGGAGTGCAGCTTGCGTACCTGCCGCTGTCTATGTCCTTCCCCTCTGAATCTTATCAGACCCACAGCTGCTGCTCCTCTCCTGGCCCTTTCCCACCTCCCCACTTTGGTCACAGGCCTTTGTTATCAAAGGGGAGTGCTACCTCCCTCTCGAATTCCCTGCTCCCCAGCCCACCTCCCCTACTCCTCCCTCCCTCCCCACCCCACCTCCCCCTACTCCTCCCTCCCTCCCCAGCCCACCTCCCCTACTCCTCCCTCCCTCCCCACCCCACCTCCCCCACTCCTCCCTCCCTCCCCAGCCCACCTCCCATACTCCTCCCTCCCTCCCCACCCCACCTCCCCCACTCCTCCCTCCCTCCCCAGCCCACTGCCCTGCTGCACTTTGCATCTTGTGCTCCCCCCGATGGAGAAGAATTCCCACCAGGGCACAGGTAGAGCCAGCAGTAGTCAACAGTTATTTTTAGCTGGAAAGAAAGCACAGACGTAAAAAGTACAGCTTCCAGGGAGGAGAACGGACCCAGCAGAGGGCACTGGCACGGGCTGCCTCTGGAGCCTAGACTCCCAAGCCTTGCTCTACCATGCGTTTCTCCCTCCGCCCACACTTGATGTGGTCTCTCTTTCCTGAGACAGGAGAGGCTTTCTGTCTTTCTTCCTCCTTCCTTGCTTCCTTCTTCTTCCCTTCTTTTTCTATTTTTCCATTTGTATTTCATATGCATGGTATTTTTAAATTTACTATTATTATTATTTATTTTAAATGTATGATGTTTCTCCTGCTTGCATGTCTATATATCACGTGCATGTCTGGTACACAAAGAGGCTGGAATAAAACATCAGCTCCCCTGCAACTGGAGTTACAGACAGTGGTGCGCCACCATGTGGATGCTGTGAACTGGACCTGGGCACTCAGGAAGACCAGCCAATGCTCCTGACTGCTGAGCCATCTCTCTAGCCCTTAAGGGGAGATGTTCTTTTTTTTTTTTTTTGGTTTGAGACAGGGTTTCTCTGTGTAGTCCTGGCTGTCCTAGATCTCGCTCTGTAGACCAGGCTGGCCTTGAACTCACAGAGATCTGCCTGGCTCTGAGTGCTAGGATTAAAGGCATGCGCCACCACGCCGGGCAGGGGAGATATTCTTAAAAGCTGTCCTTACCCACAAGTTAGTCTGTTACAACTAGATGGATTTGATGCAGGAATATATAAAGGATATTTGATGCAGCATTTTTTGTAAAGGAGTAACTGCCCATAAAGGTCAGAAGTTTACTAGGGGAAAGGGCAGTGGTGCCTTGGTTGTGCTCCTCAGGGAGGGTCTGTGGGGAATGCAGAAGCCTGCCTAGATCCAGTTAGGTGTTTTTCCCAGAGCCCAGTCTTTTCTATCTAGGTAACTTGGTTATTCTATACCCAGAAGCAAGCCTTCTCATGTATGTTCTCCGGCATTCTTGATGTTTATAGTTTATATTTTAACCCTGACATTTGTTTTAACTGGAACATCTCAATTATGACCATAATGCTGTTTGAGATTCTGGCCAATGGCCTCGAAGGAAGGGTGTCCCTTCTTTTGTGTCTTTTTCCTCACAGCAGCTGGACCTATGGCACTTCTACTAGCCAGGGTTCTCCAGAGGAACTGAACTGATAAAATGATTGAGTGTATATAGTCAAGCCTCGTGCTCTGCTCACCAAGCTGGCCGGGCTGGGCTGAGTGCATATATTAAAAGGGGCTTCCTTCGTTCATTCCATTGGCTCACACAATACAGTCGAGGAAGTCCAACAATGACTGTCTCACACTGGGGAGGCTGAGAATCAGGTAGCTGTTCAGTCCACAAGACTGGATGTCTCAGCAGTCCCAATCTGGTGCTGAAGGCCTGGAGGATTCCTGGAGAGTTGATGTCCTAGTCTCTGTTGTGAAGAGTATTGCTGTGAAGAGACACCATGACCAGGGCAACTCTTAACAAAGGAAAGCCTTTAACTGGAGCTGGCTTACAGTTCCAGAGGTTTAGTCCATTGTCATTGAGTGTAAAGCATGGCAGCATACAGGAGACATACATGATGCTGGAGAGGGAGCTCAGAGTTCTACATCTGGATCTACAGGCAGCAGGGAGAGTCACTGGGCCTGGCTTGGGCTTTTGAAACCTCAAAGCCCACCCCCCCATGATGCACTTCCTTCAACAAGGCCACACCCACCCAAACAAGGCCACATCTTCTAATTCCTCCGAAGTACTGCCACTCCCTAGTGACTAAGCATTCAAACACATGAGCCCATGGGGGCCATCTTATTCAAACTGTTAGGTCCCAAAGAAACTCAGGACAAGTGACAAGAACCTGTTACAGAATCTTGGCTCTTCCCAGTCTTCTCACCCGCCACCTACCCTCAACTTCTCCTCCAGCTCCTCTTTCCTGTAGAGGCCGCCACCGCCACCGCCACCGTTCCAGCCACTGCTCTCTAGGTCCTCCGCTCTTGGCTCCCAGTCCCCTCTCTTGCCCCCCTCTTCCCTTCCCCTCTCACTCCCCTCTTCCCCACTCCTCTCCTGGCCTGGTTCAGTCCGCTGGTCACGGTTAATCTACTTCTTTCTCTCCCTACCGTGGACTCTCCCAGACGCCTCTGGCTTTCTCTCCCTCATATACACAATAAAACCTTCTCCTCGACCACACCTAGGAGCAGTCCCGTCCTCCTCTTCATTTGCAAACCACCACAGTTGCTGATCTTTAGTCTGCATTGGAAGCCATGGTTCTACACCAGTGAAGGAACACCTCAGCAGCAGGGTAGATGAACTGGCCAGAGAGGATGAGAGCATGCAGGCAAAGAGCAGTGTTCATTCTGTGTCACTTCATCTGGGCCGCAAGCAGAAGGTGGTACCTACATTTAGGACTGAGTCTTCCGCTTCTGAGTATAATACTATCTGAGTATGAAATATAGTAATAGTATGAACATTATTATTCATATTATAAAATGGAATAATAGTATGAATATAATAATCTGAGTAGGAAAGCCCCTCACAGGAGCACCGAGGCTTGGCTTTTAGTGGATTCCAGATGCAGTCAGTTGATAGCCAGTAATAGCCATGAAGAGGGGGCATGTAAGGAGCACAGCCAGACCACGATGTTGCTGAGGGAAGTGTTGTTCTGTCCCTGGCTTGCATCTCCAGGCTTCTGACCACTTGAGAGATAAAATCAACTCTGGTTCAGGTGGTTTCTGTCACTCACAGCCTAACCCTAGAGCACGTGTGAGGCCCTGGATTCAAACCCCAGCCCTGGTAAGAAAAAAGAAAGAAAAAAAACCAAAACCAAAACAAAACACCTGATCTGTCTGTCACAGAAGCAAAGCCCCACCCTCTGTGATCTACTGTTCCACGTCTCCAAGGAAGGGGACAATGGGTGGAGGCTACTATAGCCCGGTAAGCTGAAGTCAACTGGAAGGGGCGGGGAGGGGGGGGGGCTAGCAAATTCTGGAAAGGCTAGAAAGTAGGATTTGGGACAGGAAGAGTATAAGAATCAAAAAGCCGAGCATTACTGGAATGACTTGCTAGTCTAGGAAGACAGAAAGCCAAAGCCAACCAGCACAAAAGATGGGGTAGGGCAGGGCTCAGGGCTCCAAGCACATCTCCAGAGGATTGGGACAGTTTCCTTATACCCAAGCAGGAAGGAAGACGCAGCGTATTTGACAAAGACCAGCGTCCATTCACCCTTCTCAGCACTAAAGATGTCTACCTCTGAGAATCTCTTTCAGTCGGTAGCTTTATTAAAATGCAGCTGACTCCACCCCAATGCAGACCTCAGTGCCATGTGACTCAGGAGCGGCCAATCAGAGGGTTTGTGTTCCTCCTGGTATGTTGCTGGGTGGTGGTCTGACACAGTGATCCAGCAAGTGGTCCACAATCGAGTATCACACGGACTTTTGCTGCATTTGTTGAGAAAGAGGCAGACTTTCTTCCTCCCGTCTGCTACCACACAAGCCTCAGGTGAGGTGGACATGAGCGTGCAGGAAGACAGCAAAGCCTCTGGCTCTAGACGGCTGCAGGCCCGACACTGCAAGGCCCTGAGCGCCTGAATATGAACATGTGTGGGAAAGCCATTTCTTCTCACGCCGTAAACCCCCCACCCCCGCGTGAATCATCTTTAAGTAAATTGAAACTTCCTCCTCTCCGAAGAAGCCCAGATCTCATGAACAGGAACCGTAACAGGTTGGTGCACCACCTGCACACGAGGCCCCCAAAGCCAGCTTCTCCGGCCATTGTGTAGCCAGCACCTAACATCCAGTAGGCGCTCACTAAATGCTGGTGGGATAAACGGATGACTGCAGAGAAGCAGGCTAATCGTTCATCAAGTTTATGGATGACATGAAATTGGGAGCAGTTTCTAGCCAGAGGTTAAAATCATAAAGCAGATTGGCTTTCGCAAATGAGGCTGTGGCAAGACAGAAGCGGAATTGGATGACGTTCATTAAGTAACCAGTTTGAGGAAGTCGTCGCCGAGAGGATGTGAAAGCTGGAGACATAAATGTTTCTGTGCACGTTGCTGCACAAGCTGTGGGTGGCAGGCTGGACGTGGAGGGAAAGAAGTTGGTTGCCAAGGGCTGGGCTAGAAACAGGGTCAAGGTCAATTCTTCAGCTCTGGAGACACCCTTGTCCCAAGACCTGCATCTAGGAAGCCACTTGGAACTTGTATTTGGGGAGACATAAAAGAGGCAGGCAAGCAAGGAACAGAATTCAGGAATCAGGGTCAGAAACAGAGGTTGCTGAACTGGAAGGGAGAAAAGCCCGTCGTGTTCCAGCAGGTTTTTAAGGCAGGAGCCATCCCCAGGCTGGGGAGGATAGCACTTCTGGAAGGATCCCGCGCCCCAGAAGGAAAAGGATGGGCAAGGAGACCAGTGCAATACCCCACCCCCACTGCAGCCTCAGGAGTCCCGACACCCTGCTGTTTACACTTTTATCGTTGCAATGAAAACCATGATGTGTGTGCCGCTGTATTGATTGTGCCTTTTAGATTTTTATGTCATTGTGGAAAGCAGCAATTATAGCCGTCTGCTCTGGAGGGAGCAAATGGCCCCGGAGAAGACTTAAAAGGCAGCCCAAGGGGTCTCCTGATCTGGAGCTGGGGTGTGGAAGGGTTGCTGGAACCTGAGAAGGGGAAGGTTCAATACACCCTCTCTTATGGCTATGGGGCATTTATTAGGTGACTGTGGTATGCCAAGTACTCAGTCATTGTTGCCCCACCCCCAAGCCTTCCAGTGGCTTCCTGTCTGCATCTAAAACAGATCCACTCTGCAGGCACCATCTGGTTCACCTCCCATTCCACCTTCACTCACTGCCCAGTTCCTGACCTGCCCATTTGCCTCTGTGCCAAGGCCTTTCTTTATTGCCACTGTTCCCTCTGCCCATACTGTTCCCACCCTCTACCCTGTTTGTAGCTACACAGTCCGGTCTCAAGTGGGAGCCCCGTTCTCAGAGTTCTAGCATGAAGATCCACGTCATACATGCCAACTATCTCCACCGCATCACCTGCACTTCACAGCGTCTCCATTCAGAAATGCTCTGTCTGCTTGTGCGTCTGTGTCTCTCTCCCCTCAAAATGTAAATGCAATAGGAACAGGGGCCTCACTCTTTGTTCTTGGCAAAGAAATTCTTGGCACACAACCTTGATAAAAATGCCTGGCCCAGTTAATAGTAGATAGTGAGGCTTAGAGAATGTATCCAAATACCCACAAAATGCCATCTACTACCCCAAGAGTGATTGGCTACAGACCCCTTTCTCTGTGGTAACCTCCCAGGCTTTCCTTGGGATTACTCGGAGATTGTCACGTACACAAGGCGGCTGCTGCTTCTCTTGTGATCATTTGGCATTCAAAGCAAGGAGAGGGAAAAGCAAAAATCAAATTCTTTCTATCTGAGCTTGCCCCGCCTCTTTTATAGGACCTTTTCTATTACCAGGGCATCATTCACAGAGATTCTGTCTCTGGCTCATTAGCCTGATCTGTGCCACCTGCTGCAGGGCTGGCTGGTGACCATGGTCTCAGGCTCCACACAGGTGAAAGCAAAGATGTGGGTTGGACAACATTGTTGAGTAAACAACCACAGTGATGGCCCCAGAGAGGTGAGGTATCTTACTCATGGCTATGACTATACGCAGCAGAAGTGAGACTTGAGCCCCTGTCGGTCTGATTCTAGGATGAGTCTGTGCCCATCTGCCACACCCTGGTGCTGGCACTGTAGCCCCCAACTGGAGAGGAAAGGCAAGTCATTTAGGTGTAGCAAGACAGTGGGTGTAGAGCCTGAGTGTTCGTCTGCATCTACGCTGGCCTTGCCTGCTCATCTCTCTGGCCCTTCCTCCCACGGGCAGCTAGCCCACACTCTGGGCATAGCAGTTCACCCAGGACCTGAACCCACCCATTCGCCCTCCTCTGCCTGTATGTGCTGGCTCTTCTTTGCTCGAGTCCCTGCTCACCCTGCACCATTCTGCTCACCCTCTGAGCCCAACCTAGAGACCACATCCTCTAACTGTCTTTGTCCCCCAGTCATGGGACACCATCAGTGTGCCCAGGACAATGTAAGGTCCTGCCCTTGCAGAGTTCACACTCCAGAGGTGGAGAAAGACAATAACAAACAGTCAAAGAAATTGGACCGCACACAACAGGATCGATGCTGTGATCAAAAGCAACAGGCCACCTTCAGGTGACTCTGGCTACGGGCTTGTGGTGGCAGAATGGTTCCCTCTAAAGATAATCACATTCAGCCTGGCGGTGGTGGCGCACGCCTGTAATCCCAGCACTGGGGAGGCAGAGGCAAGTGGATCTCTGTGAGTTCATGGCCAGCCTGGTCTACAGAGTGAGTTCCAGGAAAGGCTCCAAAGCTACGAAGAGAAACCCTGTCTCGAAAAAAACAAAACAACAACAACAAAGTTGTTCACATTCTGCTCCCCAAACTCTAGGTGTGTTACCTGGCCAAAGTGGAATGAGTTAAAGTGGAATTAAGAAATTAAATAATTTCTGTGTGCACAGAAAATTGGGCTGGCCTCTTGCTGGGTTCCTATCTAAAAGGCTTGGATCTGCAAGCAGCATCTCTGTGGGCTGTGCTGGAATTCCTATATTTTATGCTAATGAGGTCAGGGCCAGGGCTGGATGTGTGGGAAAACCAACTGTGTGATTGGGAGGTTGGAGGTTTAAGTCAAAAGGTATTGGCCCAACCTCCTGAGGGGAAGAAAGGCTAAAGAAGGATGGCCAGTGAGACAATTGATCCCATACAAAGAAACCCTAAGTTCTAGTATAGGCTCCAAAAGCTACACAGAGAAACCCTGTCTCAAAAAACAAAACAAAAAACGGAAATGGCGGGGGAGGGGGGGGGGACCCTAACACAAACTCAAGAAAGTCTCCTCAGCTAGCAGAGCTCTGTATGCCACCTGTGTGGACACCCAGGAACTCCTTCTTGCTGTTCAGAAGACAATGAAAGCTTCGAGCTGGGAACCCCCACCCCCCTCCCCGCAGGCCCCTATGTGGCTGTTTTCTTGGTTCTGATTTGTATCTTTTTGCATTTGTAAGTACAACCCTGCGGGAGCTCTACAAATCTTCACAATAATTCTCAAACTTGGGTGGGCAACTCCTGAGTTTGTAGCTGGCCTGTCAGGATGAGAGTGGGACCGAGACATTTGGACATGTAATGGGCATCTGAAGAGGAGGGCTTAGCTTTGTGTGTTTGTTTTCAAGACAGGGTTTCTCTGTGTAGCTCTGGCTGTCCTGGAACTCACCTTGTAGACCAGGCTGGCCTTGAACTCACAGAGATCCACCTGCCTCTGCCTCATGAGTTCTGGGATTAAAGGCATATGCCGCCATGGCCCGGCTGGGAGGAGGCCTTAGCTTTAATCCATGCAGTCTACCTTGATTCTGGGTCGTTGATGTCAGAAGTTATTGTAGTTTGCTAATCAGCTGCCTTTGGGTCAAAGAGTTGACCCTGAGTGCTCTGCCATGCCACCAATCCCACAAGGCTCCATCAGAATGGACGTTTGCACACCTCAATGGGCAACGCCCAGTTAGTTAATAGTAACCCAGCACTGGAATAGGAGAGGAAGGAAAAAAGGGAAAGAACCAGACACGATGAGAAGGACTCAGCCCCAGGATGCTGGCTTTGAGGGGCCATAAGGCTGGAGGCATGTAACTTTGAGAAGCCCCCAGGCCTCCACAGGGAACACAGCTCTCAACATCTCGATTTTAGCCTGGGAGGAGCCACACTAAGCCCTTGACCTCCAGAACAAACTGTGCTCTCCTAAACTAAGTGTGTGGTGGTTCCAAGTTTTAATTTTCCACTTACTTAGTGTGTGCGCCTACATCACAAAGCGTCTCTGGCCACTGTGGTAGGTTTTGTTTGTTTTTCAGTGGGGAATGCATAGAGGGGATTATTTCATCAAGAAAGGGTCAAGGAAGGCCCGTGCAAAGATGACAAAGAAGACAATAAACGAGCCCCTCCCCATGGCTCAGAAGTCACATTGCCGCTGGCTCTAAGACCCTCAGAAGCATAAACTCTAACTATTCAGCTAAAACTCACCAAAGACCTAGGAGGGAGGTCCTGAGGGACTTTCTTCCAGAGACAGTGTTTGTTTTACTTAAAAACTAGAGTATGGGGCCTGGAGAGATGGCTCAGTGGTATTCACACTAGCTGCTCTCCCCATCTCCCAGAGGACCCACAAGGCTGCTCAAAACCAGATTTAATTACAGTTCCAGAGGGTCTGATGCCTTCCTCTGGACTCTGTGGGCACTACATGCACATGGCACACAGATACAAGCAGGCAAAATACCCAATGTGTGAAATAAAAATTAAATTAAGTAAAGAAAACTAAAGCATACTTGTCTTTCTGTGATATGTGTTCTTTGAACTCCATACACACATGGATGTGTGGCCACCACTGTGGTAGATACAGGAGAGATAGGAAAGAGGGCCAGTGTCCATGGCCTTCCTCGACCCCTGACCTGGCACCAAAGCTTTGCTTTGAAAAGAATGCCCCTCAGATGCAATGAACCAGGTAGCCTGAGAGACTGACTTCTCTCTGCACAATGACATTGAAAATCCATTGAGATTCTATGAATTAATAGTTTATTGCTTTTCATTAGACTAGTGTCCAGTGAATGAATGGATATTTAGGCTCTTTCAGATATTTGCAATTCTAGTTTTCACAAGAACCTACAATTTAATTTCTTCAGCTTTGGGGTTGCTGGGTCATATGGGTACTACTATATGGTTTACTGTACAGGAAGCTTGAGAATTGTCTCAAATTCCCACCAATAATATATAAGCAGCCCAGTTGCTCCAGATCCTTGTCAGCACTTGGTACTGGCAAGATTTTTGTTTTATTCATTCTAATGGTGTGTGATCATAACTTATCTCCCTTAGAGGCTGATGGCATTAAGCATCTTTCATGTGCTTATTAGCAGTCCTACAGATCCTCTTTGATGAAATGTCTGCTCAAACCTTTTGCATAGTTTTTATTTGATTGATTGATTGATGATTGATTTTTCTGTGTACCCCTGGCTGTCCTAGAACTCACTCAGTAGACCAGGTTAGTCTCAAACTCAGAGATCCACCTGCTTCTGCCTCCCAAGTGCTGGGATTAAAGATGCCCAGCCTTATTGTTTTTATTTTTTAGGATTTATCTTATTTTTAAGAATGTGTATGTTTCTGTGTCTGTGTGTAGGTATGTGCACATGAGTGCAGGTGCCTGTGGAGGCCTGGAGGGGGCACCAAGCACCTTAGAGCTGGAGTTACAGGCACTTGTGAGCTGCCCATCTTCAGTCCTGAGAACCAGATTCTGACCCATCTACAAGAGCAGTATGTGCTCTTAACCTCTGAGCGTCTCTCCAGCCTCCAACTCTTTTGCTCAGTTTTTCATTAGGTTTTATTGCTTCCTTCCTGTTGTGGTTTTTTTTTGGGGGGGGGTTGGGGGGAATTTGAGACAAGTTTCTTTGTGTAGCCCTGGCTTTCCTGGAACTAGCTCTGTAGACCAGGCTGGCCTTGAACTCACAGAGATCCACTTGCCTCTGCCTCCCTAGTGCTGGGATTAAAGGTGTGTGCCACCACCGTCAGGCTCCCGTTATGTTTTGAGGGTTCTTTATAACTCTAATTATTCATCCACTGGATATGGAGTTCACACACATTTTCAAATACAGAGCTTGTCTTTCATCTCAGGCAGAAGTTTCATTATGATAAAGTCCAGTTATCCTGTGTGAATTGTGCTTTGAATGTTGTCTAAGAACTCTGTGACCACTCCCTAGTCGTGAAGGCTTTCTCCTATGGTATCCAAATATTTTTTAGCTTATAATCTACTTAGAGTCCATTTTTGTAAAGGTTTAATGCAAGATCTTTTTTGCCTATTAATGCATTTTATCTACTTTGGGTTTGTTTATTTTGAGACAAGGTCTTTTGTATGCCAGGCTGGTCTCATAGTCACTGTGCAATCAAAGATGGCCTTCAACTTCTAATCTCTCTGTTTCTAACTCCCAAGTGCTAGGTTGCATATGTACACAGTCACACTTCGTTTGTGTGGTGCTAGGGATTGAACCCAGGGCTTTACGCATGCTAGGCAAAGACTCTACCAGCAATCCTCCTGCCTCTTCCTCTCAAGTTGTTGGGATTTGGGCCACAAATCACCACTCCTGGCTGTTTTTTTCTTTTTGGATTTATTTATTTGTGTGTGTGTGTGTGTGTGTGTGTGTGTGTGTGTGTGTGTGTGCATGCACATGCTACAATGCATGTGTGGAGGTCAGATGACAACTTTCAAGGGTCCCTTCCATTTTAGAATTTTATTTTAACTAGGCAAAGATGTGTTACGTTTGTTTATGCTGTGGAATATTACTTTAACTATGTAAAGTTGTCATACATTTGTTAATTCTGCATTTGTTTAATGATGTAAGGATGTGTGTTTAATTATGTAAAGATGAGTTGCTGTTTCACATTGCCTGCATAAGGCACCTGATTGGTCTAATAAAAAGCTAGGGGGCTGGAGAGATGACTCAGTGGTTAAGAGCACTGACTGCTCTTCCAGAGGTCCTGAGTTCAATTCCCAGCAACCACATGGTGGCTCACAACCATCTGCAATGAGATCTGGTGCCCTCTTCTGCCTGCATCATAATGCTGTATACATAATAAATAAATAAATCTTTAAAAAAAAAAAATGCTGAACAGCTAGTCAGGAGAGGGGCTGGCAGGCAGAGAGAATAAGTAGGAGGAGAAATCTGGGCTCTGGAGAGGAACAAAAGAAGCAGGAGGAGGAGAGGGTGAAGGAGACACTCAGGGCCAGAAGCCAGGCAGCTACCAGACAGACAGACACAAGCAATGACAGGAAGATATGCAGAGGAAAGAAAAGTAAAAACCCGAGGCAAAAGGTAGATAAAGAGAAACAGGTTCATTTAAGTTAAAAGAGCTAGCCAGGAACAAGCCTAAGCTAGGCTGAGCATTCAAAACTAGGAAGTCTCTGTGTCATGATTTGGGAGCTGGTAGGTGGCCCAAAAGAAAAAAACATTCTCTCCTTCCACTGTGTGGGTTCTAAGGACCAAACTAAACTCATGTCACCAGGTTTGGCTTACAAATTTTTGCTCTGTCTCTCCGAACAGTTTGTTTGAGTTTTACAATAGACATGCTAACTTTTCTTAGTTTAAAGTTGCTGTCTGCTCATTTCCCTTCACCCTGCCAGCTTTACCCTGTGTCTGTCTTCTAGATAACACTGTTACCATTGAAAACTCCTGAAGAGAATGTTATATTTTCAAGCATCAGATACATAATAACAGAGAGAAGCAGCCTGTGTTACTTACCCAGATAATTGCCATTTCTGCTGCTCTGGCTTTGGGTTTTCTCCTGCTAACATCACACACTTGCTTCCAAAAGCCCCAGGGTAGGTCTCAGCAGCAGGTCCTCGTGGCCTTCCTCCACCTGAAAACCCTTCATATCCTCCCTGTGAGTTCACACTTCTTTTCCTTCAGCACTTGAATGTTATTCCAGGGACTGGAGAGATGGATGGTTCGGTGGTTAAGAGCACTGACTGCTCTTCCAGAGGACCCCGGTTTGGTTCCCAGCACCCACACATTTCCAGTTCTCCACCTGTAACTCCAGTTCCAGGACTTCAATGCCCTCTTCTGACCTCCATGGTACCAGGCATGCACGTGGCACACACATATACAAGCAAACAAAATACTCATACACATCAAATAAAATAAATCTATTTTTAAAAGCTTTTCAAAGAGACCGAAAGTGGAGGAAGGGAAAGGAAAATCAAAGGGAAAGCTGTATGGATGAACAGGGTTAGGGCAGGGGGAGGGGGGAATCTGGGCTAAAGATAGACGGAACAGAGAGGGGTGAAGATACACAATCAGAGAATGTAGAGCAGTCTCATCTCTCCGAGACCCTGAAAACCAGGCCAATCTCTGTTCTTTGGGAGAGTAAGGAACAAAAAACCAAAGCATTACAGGGCAGGACAGGGTTGGCATCCCATCTTGACACTGGGTATTCAATAAAGAAGGAGTTGATGTAGAGTGGAAAGATAGAGATACAGGATGTAGAAACTGACTGGTTGCTAGGATTAAGTCTCACATCTCTTGGCATTCCTTCCTCTGCCCCTAGAAGCCTGCCTTACCCCCGGCATCCTTCCATGATGGGCGATGGGTGACCCTGTTCTCTTCTGTGGGTCTTCCTTTGAATGATCAGATTACTGAAGCTGGTCCAATTGTCCCTTCACGGTTCCAGTTTCCATTAGCAACCTAGTGGCAAATGCTGGCCCCACCCTGTGCTGCCTGGATTCCTAAGACAATTCCCTTGCAGGCTTCGCTTCCCACCTGGTTTCCAGCTGACTGAATACTGTGCATCCTTAGGTCAGACTTTCTTTCCCACAGTCTACCAGTACCCTACTGGCCAGGCTTCAGCACATGGTTCCATGGCACTTGCTCTGGGTTTCCCAAGAGTGTCCCAGAGGATCTCTGGCTGCTGAGCCATAGTGCAGAAGAGCCTTTGAAATGGCCTCTCACTTCTGCTCCATGGTGTGCACCAAGGAGAGGGTGTTTTGTGTTCAAGCAGCTGGCTTAAACCTGCTGGCCCACTTTCTGGCTGCCTGATAAAGGCGAAAATCTCCATGTCTATGTCCCCAACGTTGCTTGCCTGTGAGACAGGGGCCCTTCTAGGAGTGTGGTGGGGATGAGGTGCAACCGCGTCTGTAGAGTTCTTTATCTTGGGGTGAGACACAGGGTACATGCTCAGGAGGCCATAGCTGTGAGGCCTGGGAAGATGGCTCAGCAGTTAAGAACATCGCCTGCTCTTCTGGAGGACTTGGGTTCAATTCCCAGCAGCCACATGGTAGCTCACAGCTGTCTGTAATTCCAGTTCCAGGGAATCTGACACCCTCACACAGACATACATGCATGCAGAACAACAGTGTAATAAAAAATAAATGAAATTTAAAAAAAAAAAAAAAGAACCCATAGCTACTCTTGATGCTATCATGATCAATTATGTTACTCAGTTACAGAGTTCTGAGCTGGCAGCTACTGCTGAGTTCAGATTCTGCTCACAGTAAAGGAAATGGGAAGCCCTTAGATTCCCAGGCAACTGCCGGATCTGGTAAGAGAACACTAGGGGCTGAAGGCTGGTGTGAGGTTCTCCCTCGAGGTCACTCCCTCAGTATGAGACAAGCTACTCTTGGACTTCTGTCATGGGAAGCAGGTTCCCTCTTGTCAAGACCATACCCATTGGGGGAGGGGTCTTTCCAGAGGGAAATGGAGGGAAGGATGAGGTGAAGATTCTGAAAAGTCCCCACTCCCAGATAAAATGTCTTTTGTCTTACAGCTACGAACATAAGCAGTTAACACACTCTCTCAGCCCCTCAGTCTTCTCAGCTTTAAATTAAGGCCACGAGTGGCCAAGATTGAAGACTTCAGGCAATGATGTAAAGAAAGAAATGTAAATATAAATATAAATTGAGCTAGTGCTCGACTATAAAATATATTTATTATCATCATCATTATTACTATTATTACTACTACACATGGCTGCTCTTTGAGTCCTCACACCCACCCCAGGGTATTATTGACCTTGCTCTCCAGATAGAGAAACTTACAGGGACTCGTTGATTTAGCTAAGGACACAACAGGGTCATGGTTCCAAACACAGAAACTACTCCAAAGGTCATTTGCTTCCTCACAAGCCTTCCTGTTGGGGAGGCACTCAGCATGAGCAGCCGACCAGAACAGAACAGGCTTGGGGGGGAAGGTTTTGTAAAGAGAAGGATATGGGGGCCTCCTCCATCTGAGATCCTCCATATGTTGAAGCAAGGTACTGTACACAGAGTGGGTCTCCTTGGGTGTGCAAAGTGTGTCTGCTCTCAGCACACATGTACCTTGCTGCACTTTTTTTTTTTTATGAAGAAAACAACTGTTTTTCAAGAATCCTGTTGAAATGCCTAGCCAGCTGTGCCTAGGGCCTGAGATCTGAGGGCTGGAAGGAGAAGGCCTGAGGGAACCAGACCTTGTGGTCCTATCCAGAGGGCACATGTGGGGAATGCCCGGGACCAGAGACACAGAGGACAGTCAGTGCACCTGCTGCTGGGAGCAGCTGACCAGAGGAGGCGGTGGGCCACACAGGGGCGGGGCAGTCTCAGGGGATGGGACAACATTCGGACAGCACACAACTTCCCTGCTTCTCCTTTTCTTTTCTTTCTTCCTTTTTTCCCATTTAGGAAAAAGCTGTAACGAAACAAGCCCATGGAGCAGCAAGATTGATTGTGTCACTGTGGCCTTTAAGGGAAGAAAGGGGAAATCAAATTATTGGACAGGGTCCTTCGAAGGAGCTGCTGCTTCCATTTATTTCTTATATTTCGTCAATAGCCGTTGTTTTTCTTAAGCAAGTGCTGCGCTTAATAAATGGATTTTGCTTGGGCAAAACCAACAGTTATTTCGCACACTTCCTTCTTAGCTTTCTTGAAACAAGCTGAGTGGCTGAGCTAGACCAAAGGCCTGACCACTATGGCCACAAGTAACTTTAGAGAGCATTCTAGAAGAGGGGGTGTGGGTGCAAAGGGCCTGGGGTGGGCCTTGGTTTAACTCTAGCAGCAAGGAGGAAGCCCAGAGGGTCTGGCTCACTGTTCAGCCACCACAATGCAGAGCCAGCGAGCTCTCTTGGCCAGTAACCCAACAAAAGTGCAAGAATCAGTTGTTGGCTGGGACTCCTCACACAACCACGTGTGCTGGTCACTTTAGTGTCAAAACAACCAAAGACCTGAGGCAATGCATGTGTAAAGGTTGTGTAGTTCCCGACTCTGGAGATTCCAGCTCAAGATAGGACAACTCTAACCCTGTGAGTCTTGTGTGCTGAACTCATCTGGACAGGGGTTTATAGTGTCAAATCACACACATCGTGAGCTAGGAAGCAAAGAGAAGACCAGCCAAGGGCCCCACAGTCTCCTTTGAGGGAACACCTCACTGACCTACAGCCTTCCCAGGAGACGCTTCCTCTCACAGATCTCTTCCTGAAAGGTTCATCTTAGGGACCTTACCTTTAACATGGGGACCTTTGTGGACACTCACCTAAACCACAGCACCAAACCTGAATCTGGGAGATGGAGCTGGCTCTTCGCTTTTCCCAGATGAGATCACCAAAGCACACAGCAGATCCCACCTTGTCTGAAGTGAGGATCAGAGGCCCAGGCATTTGACCTGGACCCCCAGAGCAGATTTCCCTTTGGGCCTGCTGCTGTGTGCCTATGCCTCCCTTCCCCAGGCTCCCCTCTGTCCTGACAACATGCAGAGCCAGCTTAGGTCCCAGCCTTCCGAGGGCTACTTGTGACCATTGGGTCACCTGGCTTTCTCCCACCTCGTCAATACATTCCCTTCCATATCCTTCTGCCCCCGCCACTCACCAAGTAGGGAAGGCCCAGGACACAGGACGAGGACAACTCTGCTCACCAATGAGCTTGCTCTCTATTTCACCAAGCCCTCAACCAGTATGCTACCAGAGAGAAGGACCCTGAAGCTGGAGCACAGAGTGCTAGGAGGGAGCGGGGCAAAGAGCCTTGAGGATTTGGGAGGGCTCCAATCCCTGTCAGGAGTCTAGCTATGCACATGGGACTGACCCACAGCAGCCTTCTCTTCTCACTGCCTGTATGCCTGCAGCAGAGAGTAAGTTGAGAGGTCTTCAGAACACTTCTGGTTTAGACTTGGTCGATCAAGTTCCCTTTATCCCATCTCTTTGCCCCTAGATCCGCAGAGAATATAGCTGGAGTGGCAGATGGGTCAGTCAGTGTTGTCTCCCACTGGCTCCCCAGAGACATGCATGAAGACAGCTGGCTTCTGGATGCCATCTACCACCTACCTTCTATATTGGCAGCCAATGAGGAATCTGTGAACCGGCTGGCTTCTGTAAGGGCCAAGGCAGTTTGGCTGTGGCCTCACCTCAGCAACAACCTAGAGACCCCTGAAGGCAGCCTTGGGAACTGGGCTGCTCTCCTAAGGGCCCGAGGGGTTGGGAAGCTCACCAGGCTGCTCCCCAACCCCCATGCCACCAGCTGTCACAGTACACCACAGGATCAGGTCACATGGACCCTCACCCTACCCCTGAAGGGAGATTCCCTCCAACCAGATCCACAGCTGTACATGAGGGGCTTACCCTCCCCAAGGTCAATTCTGGAAATTGGGCCTAAAGTGCACAGTGACACCCCCACCATGTCCCTTGGGAGAGCTCTAACTAGAGTGATTTGTCACCGGCGTGCGTTCTCATTCCTGCCAGAGTTTTGAGTTTCTATAACAAGTTTAGAAGTGACCAGATCGCACCCAGCCCTGCCATCTGTGATGGGACCTGGGCACTGGGTTGATGGTATTGGTGAACGTGATGGTGTTGCTTTTTCTGCTTCTCCATTCAGTCTGTACCTCAAATCTCAGCTCTAGTTGTTGGGGGGAGTGGGGGAGCAAGCACTAGCCACTGTGGTAGGGTAGAGTCAGAGTGTGACCCAGGCCCAGACTGATGGGCTGCAGAGGTGGGGGTCGCCTTTGGGGCAGGTCCCTGAAGGATGAGTGAGTACGGAATCAGAAGGATGGACCCCCAGGGAATGAAATGCTGAAGCAACATCCAGGCTGTCAGTGAGAGCAGGAGTCTCTCACAGGGCTATCACCTCAGAAGAAGGGCTGGCGGATTCCAAATCCTCAATTCATCATGCTGTCACCTGGCCCCTGGCAGGTTCCTGGTCTCTAAAGCCTCAGGTGTAGCAGTGGCATCGGTCAACCATTGTTTCAGTTCCAAATGACCAAAGCCCCCATGACTGTCTCTTCTCTGAAGAAATATACTGACTCACAACTGAAGGTCAAGAACCTTGGCCGTTCAGAGCTTTTCAGGAGGGACTAAGACCTAAGGTTATATCAGGAGGTGGCTAGAAGCTGCTGAAATAACCAGAGTCCATCAGAAATAAAGCCAACCCAGGTGAATGGAAAAGGCTCGCCCCTCCTGAGTAGTTCTCAAGGCCATGAAGTTCTGACAACGCTTTGGGGCTTCGTTTTGGCCACCCATTTCCTGCCCACGAGGGCCCAGGCATGATACTCCAGAACTGCTTCCACTTGCCAGTAGGAGACATTTTGGTCAATGAGAGCAAGTAGAGCACACACTCTCTCACACACACACACACTCACACATACGACACACACAGAGACACACATAGAGACATGCACACACTCACACACACACACAGAGACATACACACTCACACACAGAGACACACATACACTAACACAGACACACACAGAGACACACACACAGACACACACACACACACACACACACACACAAGTGAGCAGGTCTACTACTCATCCCCTCTGGAGAAAATCCTGTCCTTGTATCTGGAAGGAGGACAAAGGATGTTCCTTGAATCACATCTGTAGTTGTGGTTAGAAATGACCCAAGTGTGCATTTAGGGGACAGGATACCCACAGACGGAGCCTACATGACAGTTCTGGGAACAGCCTTGAACCACAGGCACCTACGAAGAACTTGGAAACACATTAAGTGGCATAGCATAAGAAAGGGGGGATACCCACCAAACCAGGACTGCCATTTTTAAAGTGTTGGTGTGACTGTAAAATCAAGAGGAAAGTCATTGCCCCTGGGCTGGGGCTGAGGGGCTGGCACTAGGGCAAATGGGCACCGTGAGTTTCACCTGTAATGTAACTTTTTCAAAAGGAGCATGGATCCTTGTATGACGTGTGTGATTCATCACAGGCAAACAAAAGACGGAATTCCAGCTGCTGACCCTCTCAAGGACCCCCTGGCCGCCCTGCACTGCCCCTCCATTCCCTCTCACTCCCCTGCAGCCCCCTCTGTCCTCTGCCTCTCTGCGGACCCAGAGCTGAATGCTCTTAGGTCTTCCATTTAAAACTGCTCAAGCTTGCCACACTGGGGAGTTTCTTATCCCCTTTCAGATGTAGCTGTCTGTCAGCAGTAATCGTCTCTTTCGATTTCATTTCCTTCAGCTCTGCCAGCCACTGCCAGAGCTTCCTTCCCATCCCAGCCTCACCCCTCCCCAGCCCCCAAGTCAAGGGAAAAAAATACATTTTTGCCTTTACTATGATGTATGTGATCCCATAAAATAGTGAAACAGATATGAAAGGTTGAGAGAAGGTAGATAAATGGCTCCTATTATTCTACCAATCAAGTGAAATACCTCTCCACATCCTCATTTGAATGATAATAAAACTCGGAGAGGCTGCCGTTCCTTCGCTGTTGTCACACTGCTAGCAGCCCGGGTGGCGAGCCACAGGCCAAGGTAACCTTGGGGTGTCCTCTGCCACAGAGGCCAGCATTTGGCTCCATGCCTCCAGTCTCCACCTCCCCCAACAAGGAATCCCCTCTTCACAGGCAGCCCGCCCTCCCTCCCTCCCTTTCCTGTCCTGAAACTGCACGGCACTGGACTGTCACACACCTATCTGCTCAACCCCCAGCACCCTCCAACGTCCACAGGGTCAAATCAAAGCCAGAGTTAACAGAGAACACCCTTCTCTCTGTCACAGCCTGTCACTTAGGGTCTCAGCCATCCCAATGGCCTCCTCAGAAAGTACCTGGCTAGCTGCCTGTCTAGGCCTATGACCCAACCTAGGCAGCGCCACAAGCCCTATCCATGATAGGGCATAGCCTGTGCTTATTACATGTGGGCCACTCAACTCTAAATTCCTGGCAGGCTGGTGCCACGCGGGTTGGAGTCACGCAGGATGCCTATGCTGTTTTAGTCTGTCCATGTACATTTTGAGAACAGACATGCAGCCCTCCTACTCACAGACAAATAGGTGCAAAGCTGTCCTCAGTAGGTCCTGGTGGGAATGAGACCACCTCCCCTCTGAGCCTGACATACCCAAGCCTTCCATTGCTTCTGCCTCAGAGGCCACAGCACAGGTGCCTCCTGTGAGCTTGCCTGATGCCAACTCTTGCCCTCAACCAATGAGGGGACACTTAGGGCTTTTGTCTTCCATTAGCTCCCTCCACCTCATCAGGGAGTAACACCTCAGGACCCCTTTCCTACTGCAGGCCACCTTGGCTTGATATTAAACCTGCGGCCTCACCCTCGGCCCTGATGGTACTAACCCTGGCCAGGGAAGTAGGCTGAACGCTCTTTGCTCTTTCAGTCTTCAGCAGAATTTCTTGTGGCACACTCTAAAGAGACTGTCTTTTAACTTGTCACGGCAGATGGTCCTTTATTTCGATGGTTTAGCTTACAATTTTTCAGTTTTACAATGGTGGAGAGCCTATCAAGACAACCGTGCTGTTTCTCACTTTCAGCGCGATGTTCAATAAATTACCTGTGATGTTCAGCACTTTATTTTAAATAGGCTTGTGTTAATGATTTGCCCAATGATGCTAATGAACACTTCTGAGGACAGCACCCTAGGCTGAGTGAGCCATGATGCTCTGCGGGTCTGGGGGAGTTATTGTGTTTTCTGCTTAACAATATTCTCAACTTACATTGGTTCTAAAGGCAAGTCCCAGACTTAGATTCCCCATTCTGGCCTAACCTTTGCAGTTTTCTTCCAGGTTCTTTGCTTAATTAAGGTGGCCAAGTTCCTGGCCAGAGACTCTCCAAGGTATGGACAGTACCCAAGCTGGCTCCAAGGCATTGGAACTTCCCTTGATACCTGAACTGAGACACTCATGGCCTCTCTCTTCTCTCCAGCACTGGAATATGTAGCAGTCACTGAAACAGCAGCAGTGGCACCCATTTTAGAGGTGAATAAGGTGAACCTCTGAGAGCTAATGGCAAGTCAGAGGCCAGATCCTTACTCTGGCTCCCCATACCTGGGGCTCATCCTGAGCATGGGTACCAGGCTCCCCGATTCTTCTCCCAGAATTTCCTGAGGTCAAAAAATAGACAGGAAGCAGAGGTCAGAGGGAATTCCTATGGGACACGCTGTCACTAAAGACTCCAGTCCATGAGGGAAGGGAATGTAAACTATGGTATATAGGGTAACTGACTACAAGCCACAGAAACTTTTGGATATGCTGGGAGAGTTAGCAAACTAAGTCACAGAGACTTCCAGATTTATTGACAGAATGTCTGAGAGCCTGCTAGGACTCCAGGCCTGGGAAGACAGCCAGCGGAAAGTGGGGGTGGGTGGGCTTTCAGAGCCTGCTCCAGCCATTTTTCATTCTCAGTGAGCTCAGAACCCAAGGCTCCCCAGCAGAGATGTGTCAGTTAGCAGAACTGGCATGTGGTCCTTTAAGCCTTGAGGGACAGTCCCACTACAGTGGATGATGGAGGAGGAGGGCTTAAAGTAAGCATGAACATTCATGCTGACCCCTGGCGGGGAGATGAATTGGGAAGAGATTCTGTAGCTTCCAGAGGCTGTGGGTGCAACCTGCCCCTCCTACTCAGGCATGCAGCAGGCCTGGAATCACAGACCTGGACAGCTGAATAGTTCTTAAGAGGGACTGAAATGGCACAGTCTGCATCTGGAGAACTTAAAGACAATTGTCCTATCCATCAGTGAATGCTGTAGACTAGGAGTTTCATAAAGAAGAGCATTTAGTTCAGTACTGAGAGCCAGAAGTGCTGGAGCACAGCTTGGGCATCTGGCAGGAGCCTTGTTCCCACATAATGTAGTGAAGGCATCACACAGCGGGACAGAGTTCACTCTGATTAAAACAGCCACTCTGTGGAGACCCCACCAGTCTCTGATGTGCTGATCCACTCAGAAGGGCAGTGGCCATGTCCCAATCATCTCTCAAAGGCCCCATTTCTCAACACCGTGGCACTGACAGCCAAGCTCCCAGCACAAGAACTTTTGACACATTCAAACCATAGTATCAGCAAAGGCACACTGACATAGCCAAGGCTCTGTCACTCACTACAGGGCTGGCTGACCAAGGACACTCAGGTACAGTTGTGAGCCATGTGACATCCTGCATGTCCCCACAGCTCTGAGTTCCATCTTGTACATCGTATCAGGCTACTTCACCCGGTTATAAGGATTAAACCAATACCACATTTACTCATATGAAAATACACAGACTAGAAGTGAAAACATATGTCCACATAACGATTTGTACACAAAGGTTAATAGCAGCTTTTGGTAATTGCTCAAACAACCCAAGTACTGCATCAACGGCGATGAATAAGCAACGATTCCGCCACAGAGCCATTGCTACCAATAAAGAGAAAACACTTCAGGAACTCCGAGGAGCATGAGCCGACCTCCAAACAACACAAGAACACGGAAGCTCAAAGGTGATGGATTCATGAACAGTCATGTCCCACTTTTTGTAATAATGGCCTTTGAAGTCCCAGAGACCCAAATTGCAAGTACAATGGATCCATTGCTTCTACAGAAAATGGGGTTAGGCTCCTGCAGGCCTCTGGTTACATTTTTGTCAATTAATCAGCATGTAACTTGGTGATGTGTGTTTTCTATTGAAAGGTACAACACTTTCATGTGTGTGTGTGTGTGTGTGTGTGAGAGAGAGAGAGAGACAGAGACAGAGACAGAGACAGAGAGAGACTTAGCATTGAACTTGTGTCCCAAAAACTTGTGGTCACATCTGAATGAGGTTTATTTAACATGTATGCTTCTCTGTGAAATACAAAGCAGCCTTCTTCTTGTGATTAGGACTTCCTACCAGCATTTCTGCCTTATATTTTGAGCTATTTAAAACAAGGAAAATGCCAAGAAAAAGCACCAAATGGCTACAAAGGTAGCGCTAAGTAAATTGTGAAAGAGCCGCCTTTAATCCCAGCACTTGGGAAGCAGAGGCAGGCGGATCTCTGTGAGTTCGAGGCCAGCCTGGTCTACAGAGTGAGATCCAGGACAGGCACCAAAACTACACAGAGAAACCCTGTCTCGAAAAACAAAACAAAACAAAATTTTTAAAAAATTGTGAAAGAACCACTTGTTTAGTGTGAGCATTGGTTTGAATTGTTTAAGCATTCATGTTTCATTGGAAAGTCACCATTCACTTGCAAGTTACTCTTTGTTTTTTACAGATTTATTTATATTTGTGTGTCTAGGTCTGCTTGCATGAGTTTGTATGTCCCACATGCAGGCAAGATGCCTCAGGAAGCCAGCAGCTGTCTTCTCCTGGAACGAGAGTTACAGAAGGTTGTGACCCATCTGATGTGGGTGCAGGGAACTGAACCCCAGTCTTTTGCAAGAGCTTTAAGTGCTGCTAACCATCTGGAGCTCTCTCCAGCTCCTAGAGTTGTTGTTTAGGGGTGGAACACTGTATGGTTCAACCACAGCTGGACACATGCACATGAGGGCAGCTGACATTGTCATCTACTAATGTCCACGGAGGACCACAGATGCACTGCAAACACTGACTTGGTGTTACAAATACCTTATTGTTGGTAGGCAATTTTGAAAATATGGAACCCCCAAAATTCAGAGGATTAATTGTGCAGTTGACCCTCCACCACCAAGGCAGATTGGTTCCAACGCCTGCCCCACAACAGACACCAACATTGGAGGATGCTCTAGCATCCTCTACAGTGGTCTGGATTTGTGTAGAACTGACTCACATCCTCCCCTGTGCTTCAGTCAGCCCTAGATGACTCATAGTCCCTGATACAATGTACATGTTATGGAAACAGTTGATGTACATGTTATGGAAATAGTTGGATCCTTCCGAGAATAATGGCAATGAAAAATGTGTGTACATGTTCAAGATAGGTGTAATTTTTTTAAACATCTTTGATGAGAAGTTGGCTGAGTCTGAGGTTGAGAAACTGGCAGATACAGAGAGTCAATTTTATATTAAATTCTAAAGAAAACAAGATTAACCCACGGTGACAGAAAGCAGCCTGATGGCATATGGCAATGAGGAAGAACAGGGGTTCTGCTGAGGCACCATAGGATACCTTCTGGGTAATGGGAGCTTCTCTGTCCCAGATGATGGGAGGATCTCAATCCTGATTGTGGTGGTAGCTAACAGAGAGAAAAATGCAATTATAAAATACATCCTTGGGGTTGGGGACTTAGCTCAGTGGTAGAGTGCTTGCCTAGCAAGCACAAGGCCCTGGGTTCGATCCTCAGCTCGGAAAAAAAAAAATACATCCTTAAAATCAGTACGTTTTACCATTTGTAAGTTATGTCTCAAGCTTACTTTACAAAAATCAGCACTTAGTCCGGGCTTTGGCCATGCCTATATTCCTCTGATATAGAGGAAGAGGATTACCAGCTTGGAGTCCGTCCAGAGGCTCTGTTTGCACAGGTCTCCATATGAGAGGAAAGGTTCAGGCCAGTCCTCAACATCTCCCACTTTCCTATTTCATCAATCAAGACTCTTTTTTAGTTTTATTACATTTATGTATGTATTTATTGGGTGGGGAGGGTTACTTCAGTGTGTATATAAAGGCTGGAGGATAATGTTTCAGTGTGGGCTATCTCCTTCCAGCATGCAGATTCTGGAACCAAACTCTGGTCTTCAGGCGTGGTTGCAAATGCCTTTACCCTCTGAGCCATCTTCTTGGTCCTTAATCAAGACTCCTGATTGCAGGTGGCAGAAAACAAAAACCAGAAAGAACAACAACAACAACAAAAATAACAGAAAAAAGGAGAAAGAAACAGCTCTGCCCTAGACATGGCTAGATCTAAGGCCTCAAGTGTGGTCACCATGATTGGCCATGTTTTACTGACCTGTGTTTCTCTGTCATTCTTGCAGAGGACCAGGCGTAGACAAGCAGTCATGGGCAGATCTGGAGCTTCAAGGAGGAGCTTATATTTCTCAGCAAAGACCCTGGAACAACAGCCATTTGCCTGCTCTCCATGGCCAGAAAACTGGAACATGCTCCTGCAAGCCTGGCTTCTGTATATCCTCCCCTGAGAGAACACTGGTGAGATGGCCACAAAGGAAGACCCAAATGATAAGGAAGAGGTGGGACCAGGCAAAAACAGCAGATGCCTGACACTCAATGGTCCATGAGCCACTGGTTAGTTGCTGAGCATATTGCAGATATCCTCAGAACCCAAACCTGGCAGGAAATGGATAGAGACAGGAAACTGACTCTATTTTTGAGCCCTGTAGAAAACAGCAGACTATTCTGACTCCATATGACTCAGGAAAAGGAGTAAGAACTCTCTTGAACTGAAGCCTCTAACTACTGCTGCTCCTCCTGGCTAGAGCACACCTTCTATCTAGCATGTCCCCAGCCCTGTGCTCCCAGTCTGGAGCCCAAGTGTCATCTCTTCCCTCACAGAGATCACACTGATGAAAACATCTTGTCTGCCTTCTAGACCAACACCAATTCCCTTCTGGTCTTAAGGAAACTGTCACCCATCACTCTGGCAAACCCATTGAACCTGTCAAATACATGAACTTTCTTAGGCTCTTGGTAGTAAAGGGTTTCCTTAAGCCCTTTAAAATGTTCTTTATGAGGCTGGGGAAATGGCGCAGTGGTTAAGAGCACTGGCTGTTCTCCCAGATGACCTGGGTTCAATTCCTAGCACCCACAGGGCAGGCAGCTCACAACCACAACTGTCTGTAATTCCAATTCCAGGGGATCCAACATCCTCGCACAGAACATATACAGGCAAAACACCAGTGAATATTAAATAAGTAAATAAATAAATCTTTTTTAAAAAAGAATGTTCTTTATGGACTTGCTGAATTTTTACTCAATTTAATAAATATTGAGTATCTGTTAAGTTGGAAATGAGAGGAAGGATGATTCCTGCCCTTGTCTTTCCCCTTCTAATCTTCATGCTTATTTATTTTCTTGTGTTATTCCATTGGCAATGAAGTACTAAAGTCAATATCCCCATCCTCATCCTCTACTAATGTATCAATGTTAAGAGAAAAGGTCAGCCAGGTGGAGTGGTGCACACCTTTAATCCTGGCACTTGGGAGGCAGAGGCAGGCAGGTGGATCTCTGTGAGTTTGAGGCTAGCCTGGTCTACATAGTGAGTTCCCAGACATCCAGAACTACATAATGAGATCCTGTCTCAAAATAAATAAGTAAATCAAGTTTTGTTCTAGATGTCTATTAGTTGCCTTTTTCTTAGTGCCAGATTTCTCTTCCATGTGTGTCTTAGAGGGCTTTCATCGGGTTAAAACCATCCTTTTTATTTCTGATTACTAAGAAATTATGATTTCTAAAGATCATAACTTGATGAAACTTAACAAATGCTTTTCCTAGATCAAAATCTGCTAAGATCTATAATCCGAAAGTGCCTCTTATCCCTGAGTGCCTCTAGGGAGTTGGTCAGGAACCTCCGTTGTATGGCTTTTCCCATCACTGTGACAAAAAAAATATACCTTAAGGAGGGGAAGGATTTTTGTGTTGCTATTTTTTTGAAATGGGGTTTCATGTAGCTCAGGCTGGCCTTGCATTCCCTATGCAGCCAATTCTGGCCTCAAACTCCTGGTCCATCTGCCTCTACTTCCCAAGTGCTATGGCTAAAGGGTAGAAAAGATGTATTCTGGCTCATCATTTCAGCTAGCATCCGTTCATGATGATTAGAAGGCACAGCTACACGAGTGGATGACCATGTGACAAGACTGTCCATCTCAGCAGACCAGGAAGCAGGATGCCCACGCCAGAACAGGAGGTAGATAGTACAGTCAAGGCCGCCCCAGCGACCTATGCCCATCAGGTAGGTGCTCAAAATTTTAATTCAATTCAGCACCACCAGCTGGGGGCCAAGCATTTGCACACAGGAGCATGTGGGAGGCATTTCACATTCCAACGACAACATCCAAAGATGTGTTTTAAATCATCTCCAGATTAGTTATTATACTTAACAAACACTATGTGGATAGTTATTACACTATATTGTTTGGAGAATAATGATAGGGGGAAATCTGCCCATGCTCAGTGCAGACATAATTTTCAAAATGTTTGAGCCATGACTGGTAGAATTAAGAGCTGGAGAGCCCACCAATACAGAGGGCCAACTGGACTGTCATTTTCTCTAGATGAGGGTATAGAGAATCCTAAAGAAAGGTCAGGAAGGGACAGGAGGGAACATTTGAGTAGGATGGTTACAATCTAGTTGTAAAATATCCCCACAGGCAACCCCAGCTGGTGGTACTACTTAGAGCTGCTTAGACCAGGAGTGTGATGACCACATCACAGGATTAATCCATTGGATGAAGGAGGTCACTAGGGGTGTGCCTTCGAAGAGTATGTCTTGTTTCTGGACTCTTCCTCTCCTTCTCTACTTCCTGGATGCCGTGAAGTGAACAGCTTCCTCCATCACTTGTGCCCACTGATCAAGATATTCTGTCTCATCTCAGGCCAGCAACGATGAAACCAGAAGACTTTATCCTGAAATCTCTGAAACCAAGGGCCAAGTTAGCTTTACTATGTAATCATTGGCTTTTCTGTGCCCCACCTGGTCCTGAAGACAAGTATAAAATAATCACTCAGAGGCTTAATATTACTTATAAATGGTATTACTTATAAATTTGGCCTATTGTTCAGGATGATTACTAACTAGCTCTTACAACTTAAATTAACCCGTTTCTATTCATCTATATTTTTGCCACGTAGCCATGACATTACCAGTCTGCTGGCATCTTGCTCCTTGGGCAGCTAGATGGGCATCTGCCCCACTCTGTCAGGACCTCTTTTCCCTATATCTCTGCTTGGATCTCCTGCCTGGCTCCATCCTCCCCTGTCATAGGCCAAAGTAGCTTTATTTATTAACCAATGGGAGCAACAGAAAGACATCCCACATCATTTACTCCTCTAGGTCGATTCTCTATGGTTTCTGCTACAGCAACAGAGCACTGCAAACACCAGGACCTTCAGTAGTAAGCTGGGCATAGTGACACACACCTGTAATTGTACCAAGAGGATCACAAGTTCTGGGCCAGCCTGGGCTACACAGTGAGACTATCTCAGAGAGAAAACAAGAGGAAGAAAGGAAGGGCAGAAGAGAGGGAGAGAGGGGGAAATGGAGGAAGGGAGGTAATGCATTATAAGTCTAGCTGTGGGCAGCACAGAGGGCACAGCTTGGCTGGAGCTGGGTGACAGGGACCCGGGAGAAAATATTGGAAAGAAGGCACGTCTCAGCATCCCTATCTCCCACCTGTGTGCCTTTGCTCGGGCCCTTCCTCTGCCAATTCCCCTACAAAGAGGGACTGACCAGGTATCAGTCATGCAGCATCATGGGGTAAGGGTCAAACTATGCAAGGATGTGGGGGTCTCAGCATGCTGTGAGAGTAGGGGAGAAGTCACTGTGATCCTTTCATATGAGGCCTCCCCCTGGGTTTCCAACATTTGCTCACAACAGGTCTTCAAAACCTCTTAGCCCCACAAGAACCATGACAACAGCATCCAACTTGGGTATTCAACAGCAAAATCAGTACATATGGCAAAAATCAAGAGAACAGTCAACATTACCCTTGAAAATTGTTTAAATTGCCCATAAAAAGCATACGTGGGTTTAATGTCTGAGATCCTGAAAGAATTCTAGACGGCTCCTGCTTGCCTGCCAGGCTGACTGCACCCTGCTCCAGTGTGAGCCTTCAGATGCGGCTTTAACACACGTTTATAGCACTCTGGCTGTTGGAAGGATTGCCTGAGTCAGGCTTACACATCAGCCAGAGGCTGGACAAGGCAGGAAGCCCATGCTGTGCATGACTTCCACCTGCAGTGGCAGAGAGGACTCCTTTATACCCCTAAAGCTAGCTGAGGCTAGCCCAAATGACCCTGCGTGTCTCTTTTTCACCATTGCTGGCACAGCAGCTATTGCCTAACCCTGACTTCCCTGGGCTTTTCATGACACCTTCTTCTGCCTTTGTGATTAGCCAGCATCATATCAGAAGGATGTAACCCCTTAGACCTGGCAACTGGGCTTTTGGCCTTGATCATGAATCTCCTTGCTTTATTTCAACCAACGTCTGCCCTTTTCACTTCCTCATGGGCCAAATCTCAGCTGCAGGGCCCCTTCTGTTTCCTCAAATGTACCCAGCCCATTACCACCTCAGGCCTATCGTCTTTGCTCAGAATGTTTTCTTGGTCATCTTTCAGCACATGTACCTCTCAGATCCCTTCTTAAATAGTACCCAGCACCAAACCTACCTATATTCTTCTGAATATCCCTTATTACCCTTCTCCCCAACCTCCTATCTACCAGTGCCTGGCTCACAATAAGCACCTGATAAATACTTGTTGGCTGACTAAACAAAGAATCTTACCGTGAATCCTCGGTCTGCCTCCATAGCTGCCCTATCCCTGAGGATCCCCACAGTGAGTAACTGGAGGCATCACCTGCCTAACCACCTGCAGTGCTCAGAGCCTCCCAGGCGCTTTTCTACAACTGGAGTCTCACTTCCAGGACTGGCCTCCGTCCCTGGGGCCAGCGATAGCTGAATTCCAGGGCCACTCTGTCCACCTGTCAGCTTGTCCTGCTGCAGGGCCAGGGTGAGGGCAGAGTGGGCAGAGGCAGCCATGGACACCAGACTTTCAGACCAACAGCTCAGCATCTCCATCTCCTGCCTGCCTCTGCGTCCTGTGTGGGCCTCCAAGTGATCATCCCTCATAGCACCTCCCGCCCCATTCATCCCCATTAGCCGACGTCCACACTGGGCCAGAGGGAGATCAATTACCAGGCTGGCCACTGAACCGTGTTAATGAGGACATACGCTCCTTGCTGGCGGAGCAGGGTGGGCGGGGCAGAAGGTCAGGGGGGCAGGCAGCCTTCCTCACTGGAGGCTTTGGGGTAGGATCCCTCTACAAGATGCCTTCTCTGAGGTATGGGGAGCACAGAGGGCACAGCCTGGCTGGAGCTGGGTGACAGGGACCCAGGAGCAAATGGTGGAAAGAAAGCATGTCCCGGTACCCCATCCCCCACCCATGTGCCTTTGCTGGGGCCCTTCCTCTACCAGTAGCGCCCTCCCTGGTCTGTCCCCTACAACAAGAACCTCAACACTCAAACCTTCCTCCAGACAGGAACACCACTGCAGGGGCGGGCTCCCCTGCCCTGGGGCCGCCCACCACAGAATGTGTCTGAATGAAAAAGACACTCAGCCACAGTCATCATGGGGTGGGGGAGCTATGAGGAAGGTAGCTTTCTCCCATCACATTGGCTAAGATGGGAAGGACATAAGGTCACTAGCAACAGGGCAAAATGTCACTTTGCATTATCTGTGGGACTGTAAATGGCCATGACTTCTTCACAGGGCAAGGCAGTGATGTTATGTAAACAAAACTACCCATGTCCTTTAAGGCAGCAATTCACTTCCAAGCATTCATTCTATAGGCATGTGAGTGTGCAAGGATCGTGGCTGCCTGTACATGCAACCTGAAGGAACCCAGCAGGCAACCGGGTTCCGTGGAAGCCTGCATCACTGGGCCGACAGAATGATCTTCTTGAGTTCCACCAAGTGTGCCAGTTAACGTAAAGAAAATGCTGTGAGGAGCGGCAGGCAAGTTCTCTGTCATCGGTTTGCTGTTGCTGAAGGGATCAGGAACATCTCCACGTACTGATGGGCAATTATCTCCCAGAGTTGCTGGGCAGTGCAAAATCAGCAGTGGTGGTCTAGGTCTGCCTTGCTTCATTTCTTAAGTTTGCTTTTTAGTAAATATGCCATCTCGGGGGGGGGGGGTGAAGGTGGGGGGGACAAGCAGAGCTGGTGACAATAGCCCCACCCACCACAGGAAGATTAGGAGACAGAAGGGAGAGAGGTGCTTTCCATGCAGTTTTAGGGTTTTGGTGACCAGAACACCACTTGTTTGAACATCTAAACCATAAATCACTTCTAAAGACTGGTGATGAGTCTGTGTCCCACTTGACTGTGAGCCCCAAAGTGGGGAGAACCACACCTGAATTCCAGCACACTTCCCTCGGAGGAAGATGGGTGTGCTGGCACGGGCTGGTAAGGGCTGGGCTCACTGTCAGCTGCCTTCTCCAGGTAGCAAGTCAGCCTGGACAGCTAATCCCCACACAGGACAACCGCTGCAGCAAGACCCAGGCATACAGATGTGCCCAAGCCTCCAGAACCTAAGGAAGCCACCAGTGACATTTGGACCACAGCATAGGTCCCTCTGCATGCAGGGTAGTGATGACCCCATCTCTGTATATCTACAAAGGAGACGGGAGACATTGTGGCAATGGCCTTCAGGTTAACTGTATGGCTTATGTACATTCTTCAGGATGCAGATCTAGTAATGTGGGGCAGATGTCAGAGAAGCAGAAATGAGACCTTAGCTGGTCTCATCAGCAAAGACTTGGGGCCACCTCTGTCCCCTGTCCCTCATCCTCCTACCCGGTGAAGCAGTACTTGCTCCAGGCATGGTCCCCAGATGAGAAGGTTAGTCCCTCCAGACTAACCTAGTGGAAAGGGCCCAGACGGGAAGAGCCCAATGCTGCCATTTGCTGACAGGCAAAGCCTGCAGACAAGCCACCAACAGCCTGCCACACACCATGTGGTGAGGGGTTGGGACAGAAAGCAAGTGGCAGTGAATTGGGGACAGTGTCCTGGCATTCATACCACACAGGGAATGATATTACACATTCTCCATGGATGCATAAAATGAATGGAAAAATTTAAAGTGTGTGAAAGGTCCGGCAAGAGCAACATCTAGCCCTGTGCACCTGTACCCTTAGGTTCTACATTCAAGGATTCAGCCAACCACAGGTGAAAATGCTGGAGGATTATTACTACCCTGCTGCCAACATGTGCTCCCAAATCAGGCCTATGGGGGCTGGATCTACCCTAAAGTCACTCTTTCCTCTTTTTAAAATGTTTATTTGTTTGGTGTGGGAGGGGGTTTGTGTACTTGTGTGAGAGTCAGAGTATAATCTGCAGGAGCTGATTTGCTCCTCTCACCATGTGAGCTCCAGGAATTGAACTCAGGTCATCAGGCTTGGTGGCAAGCACCCTTATCTACAGAGCCATTTTGCAGACTTTTTTTCCTTTTTACAATTCCCCCAAGCAAAGCAACCATCTGCATAGCATCTGCATCTATTTTATATCATAAGTAATATAGAGATGATGGTTTAAAATGTAAGAGAGGAACTGGAGAGATGGCTCAGCGGTTAAGAGTTCTTGCTGCTCTTGCAGAGGACCTAGATTCAATTCCCAGCACCCACAGGGTAACTCTAGTTCCAGGGACTTGGAGCCCTCTTCTGGCCTCTATGGGCACTGCATGCACACAGTGCACTTACATACATACATACAGGCAAAACACCAATACATATTTTTAAAAGTAAACAAATCATTTAAAAGAATGAAATTTAGAGTATTTACTGACCTAGCAAGGGAAAAGAGAATGAAACCTTTTTGTTTGCAGCAACATAGGTGTTAAGTGAAATAAGTCAGAATTAGAAAGACAAGCACCACAGGATCTTATTCCTACGTGGAAATTTAAAAGTTCATTTCCTGGGTGTGGAGAGTAGATAGGTGATTCCCAGAGCCCGGAGAGTCAGAAGAGAGTGATGGGAAAGGCTGATCAATGGAGCCAAATTACAGTTATATAGGAACAGGGAGTTCTTTCCAGCAAGGTCATAAGAGCTGATGATAATGTACATTTCAAAAGCCTTAGTAGGAGCTGGAGAGACTGCTCAGTGGTTTAGAGTGCTTGCTGTTTATGCTGGTTAGGTTTTTTGTTTGTTTGTTTTAAAGATTTATTTATTTATTATGTATATATAGTGTTCTTGTATGTGTGTTTACACGCCAGGAGAGGGCACCAAATCTCATCATAGATGGTTGTGAGGCACCATGTGGTTGCTGGGAATTGAACTCAGGACCTCTGGAACAGCAGCCAGTGCTCTTAACCTCTGAGCCATCTCTCCAGCCCCGCCAGTTAGTTGTTGTTATCTTGACACAACCTGAACATTCCTGGGAAGGAGGGAACCTCAACTGAGGAAATGCCTGCATTAGATTGGCCTATGGGCACGTCTATGGGGCATTTTCCTGATTACTGATTGATCTGGGAAGGCCCAGCTCACTGTGGGTCATGCCACCCCTGGAAGGTGGTCCTGGGCTGTATAAGAAAATAAGCTATTGCCAGCACTTATGAGGCAGAGCTCAGTGAGTTCAAAGCCAGTCTGGTTTTCAGAATGAGTTCCAGGGTTACACAGAGACATCCTGTCCAAACAAAAACCACACACAGAAAAAAAGAAGGAGGAGAAGGAGGAGGAGGAGGAGGAGGAGGAGGAGGAGGAGGAGGAGGAGGAGGAGAAAAGAAAAGCTATCCAGAACTCAGGAGGCAGAAGCCAGCCTGGTCTACAGAGCAAGTTCCAGGGCAGCCAGGGCTACAAAGAGAAACCCTGTCTTGAAAAGGAATAAAGGAAGGATGGGGGAAAGCAAAGAGAAGAAAGCAGGCTGAGCACCCCACAGCTATGACACCAGGAAGCAATGCTCCTGTGAGGTCGCTGCTTCAGCCCTGCCTCAGGTTCATGCCTCAGGTTCCTGCCTTGGCTTCCCTCAGCAACAGACTAGAACCTGTAAACCAAAGAAGCCCTTTCTTCCTCCAAGATGTTTTGTTCATAGTTTTATGCCAGCAACAGAAACTTCACTAGGACTCTGCTCAGAGGACCTGAGTTCAGTTCCCAGTATCTACTCTGGGTAGCTCACTACCTATAACTCCAACTCCATAGAATCTGCTACTCTCTTCTGGCCCTTGTAGGTACTCAGAGGCATACACACACACACACACACACACACACACACACACCCCACACATTAAAATAATAAATCTTTTTTTTAAACTTAGAAAAAAGGATTTTGAAATTTTTCATCATAAAGAAATGGCAAATATTTGAAGAAATAAGTATGTCAATCCTCAAACATTCAATGTAGTATACACATGAATCAAAGCACTGTGGGCGTTGGAGAGATGGCTGGGTTAAGAGTACCTGTTGGTCTTGCAGAGGACCTGGGTTCGATTCATAACACCCACACAATGGCTCACAACCATCCATAACTCCAGTTCCTGGGGATCAAACACTCTCTTCTGAGTGCCACAGGCACCAAGCACACACATGGTGTACATACATACATACACACAGGCAAAATACTCACATATAAAATAAAATTAGAAATCAAATAAAAAATTTAAATATTACATGGTACCCCACTAATGTATGCAATTCTATGCCTTTACGTGTTAGTTAAAATAAACTAAAAAAAATAAAATAAAATGTGTTAGAGAGGTGGGTCAGCCGTTAAGAACAACTGGCTGCTCCTGTGGGATACCTGGGTTCAATTCCCAACACTCACGTGGTGGCTCACAACCATCTGTAACTTACACACACACACACACACACACACACACACACACACACACACACACACAGAAAGAGGGGGGGGCAAAACATGCACACACATTTAAAAAGAAGAGAAAGCACTGGAGGACATGTGTAGGTTCTGTGCAGATATTGCCATATTATACAGGGCCCTGAGCACCGTGGGTACTGCACAGACACTGAGGGTGACTGAGCACCGTGGGTACTGCACAGACACTGAGGGTGACTGCACAGCCTCAGGGGGTGGAAAACAGAGGAGACCTAAAGAGACTTTAGTTCCATTTGTTTGTTTGTAGCTAAAATGAGTCCCTGTTTTACCTGTGCTATCAAAAATACATTAAAATTAAAAGTCTTTACTACACCTTGCCTTCACAGCAAGGCCCACCCTGACTACTCTGTTTCTTTATTGGTGCTGGGGAAGAAAGCCAAGGCCTCATGCATGCTGCACAATTGCTTAATCACCTACCACACTCCCCCTGACACCCCGTTCAACACTGAGGCTAGACCCCACACTCCCCCTGACACCCCGTTCAACACTGAGGTTAGCCCCCACACTCCCCCTGACATCCCATTCAACACTAAGGCTAGCCCCACACTCTCTAACACCCCATTCAACCCTGAGGCTAGCCCCCACACTCCCACCCACCAGTTGCATCTTTAACCCCCAGTTTGGTTCTGGTGGTGATGCTTTGCCCCCGTCCTCGGACCGGGGGACAGAAAACTCCAGCCTGTGAGGCAAATCCAATCTGTAGCCTGTTTTAACCCAGCTCCAGAGCTAAAGATAAACTTTTCCATGTTTTAATGGCAGAGAAATCAAAAGGAAGCAAAGATTTATGACAGCTGAAAATTAGATCACATCCCAGCTTCTGCATCCGCAGATCATGTCCCTGGAACCCGGCCATGGATACTTGTTTACATCCTGTCTCGGGCTGTGTTCTGCCATGGAAGAACTGAGTGGCTACATGGCTATGTCACTCTGGCTCAGAATATTTGGCTCCTTGCAGACAAAGTCTGCTGAATGTGAACAATGACCCCACCACCACTACCATTACCATCACATTCTCCAACAATGTCTGGCATGTGGCACCACACTGTCTCCTTGAGCACTAGGAGAGGCATCTCTGGGGGTGTCACTTACTCTAGGTCCCTGGAGGAGAGAATGAAGAGAGCGGCAAGTCCTGAACTTGGCACCAGTAGGGTGGGCCTCTATGTCTCTGGGATAGTGGCCTAGCTGGCTTATTCAAAGGGATCGCTGTCGCCTGCTGTTGGCCAGGGTTGATGGGCTGTGCTGAGTGGGTTGCACTTTGCTGCTCTCTGGTGGTCATTTGGAGAGGCTGTCACCAAGAAACAGGATTTAGTTTCCTAGGACACCTTCCTTCAAACCCATCTGACAGACTTACCAGAAATGCAGGAACTTGTCAGCCTAGGCTGTCCCTCCCCGCTACCCACTCACATCCTCCCCTGGGGGATCGGGAGTCAGAGCATGTCCTCTGGCTAATCTGAGACACCAGCTACCTCTACTAGGGCTCTAGAGGACATCTGGCTTGGCACTACTAGTGTGCACACCAGCCTAACAGAGTTAGGTGGCCTTGCTCCCTACTGACCAGGGGCCCATCTAAAGGGATGCATAATGGGAGCCTTGTCTGTTCCTGTGATTTCGGCATATCTAGAAAGGTCCCTCTGTTGGTGAGGACCACTTGATACAGTGAACTGCTCCATGAACTGCTGTGGGAATGGGAAGTGGGTCTCTAATCAACCCCAAAGTGCACTGAGAAGTGCTTATGCTGTGTATCTGAAATATCCTCCCAAAGGCTCATGCGTTTGAAGGCTTGGTTCTTACACAGCAGTGTATAGAGGCAAGACCTTTGGGAAATGACAGGCTCATAGAAACTGGCTTCATTGATGGATTAACCCATTGATGGCTAATCAATGGAGGGGCTAGGTGGAGGGAGTGGGTCCTGGCGCATGTCCTTGGGAGTTATGCCTTGTCCCAGGCCCTTCCCCTTGTGCTTTCTGGCTGTCCTGGGTCGAGCAGCTCTGTTCTACCATGCCCTCCCTAGCACTATGTTCTACCTTACCACAGGCCCATAGGATGGGACCAAGCCAGGATGGACCAGATTCTCTGAACCTGTGAGCCAAAAGAAACCATTCTCCCTTTGATTTTTCTGAGGCATCTTATCAGAGCAAGAAGTTGACTCAGTGACAACCACGTGCTTCTCAGCACATCCTCACACCACCAGCGACTGCTCCCTGCCTGCCTCTGCCGCAGAAGCCCCAATCTCTGGCTAGGGCCTCCTGTGTGGGTGATGGTGTGTTTAGGATAAGCAGTGGAGGGTGCATGGAAGGATGGGTAGGCAGATGAGTGCATGGAGAACTGGAGATCTTATAACAGGATGAGCTCTGGAGAAGTCTGGGTCTGGCCCAGGTCCCCACTCCTATACCACCTCGTCAATTGGGTTCTAGATACCCTGGCACCTTCGTTTCCTGTGCCGGTGCTCCCGCTCTTCACCCAGTCCCATCGCCTACCATCCCAGCCCCCCCACACCAGGCCCACCACGGCCTTACAGAAGCTGTCGCCAAAACCAAGATCACTGTTCCCGAGATGGCACCCTTCCCAACCCTCCACCCAGGCTCCCAGCTGTCACTCATCTTCATAGCACACATTACCAACAAAAATGCTGCCTCCTCACCGTCTGTGTCCCCCATGAGGAGGAGGCACGGGGTGGGGACTTTGCCTGTCTCCCTCCTGGGCCGCTAGCACCTAAGTAGATTCAGATCTCGCCTTTGGGGACAAAGATAACTTCACACCCTTCACTGGTTGCTAGTTCAGGATACAAGTCTCACCAGACCCATCAAGAAGACATGCAATGCCAAACTTCGGCATGAGGGGGTGGTAGGGTCTGCGTGCCTTGTATGCGCTAGGCAGCCTCCCTCCCCCTGAGCCTGCTTCCTCATCAGAAAAAGAAACTACAATTCACCAGGGCATTGCAGGCTTTGAGGGAGCAATGAAACCATCTGAAATGAGAAAACCATGCTTTTTGAGATGCATTTATTGCCGTGTACACACTACCAGACCGGGGCCACCAAGAGCTCTGTGCAGCCCATGCCAGGGGACAAGGCAACCAGGTGCACACTGTCTGGTCAGCCTCCGTGGCCGCAGCTCCCAGCACCCTCACAGGGCTTAGTAGTCAGGGCCACTATGCGTGGTGCTGACACAGGAGCTGAGGCTGGGCTCTGGGCTCTTGGTGACTCCTGCAGGTTTGAGTTAAAATCTGGCTATCTTACAAGAACCGCAGATTCCCAACTTCTCTGAGATTTCTGCCGTCAGCCGTGCATTCCCACACCACAGCAATTTGCTACAACTGAACAGCAGTCAGCACCTGTGGGTGAGGACCTGTCTCAACACAGTTCCCACTGTATTCCTCCCAAGCAGGTCATTATCATCATCCAGATTGCACATAGATATCTCATCATCACAGAACCTCTGTCTCCCTCTGTCTGGTCTCCAGTGCTAATCAAGACCAAGGCAAATCAGGTCCCACTACTCTATTACACTCACTGTAACTCACGGAGGGAACAAAGGGCACCAGAGCTGCGACCTTTGAACCAGCACAGGGAAAGGGTAGAGAGAGTTCATTTCACACATACCAGCCCTTTGGGCAGCCAGATTGTCTAAGCCTGAGCTGGTTTGCTTCTTTAGAAGTTTGCAAGCCCTTCAGTGTACGCAGGATAGGTAGTGAGGTGAGGGTGTGAGGAAAGCCAGATGCAGAGACTGTGGTGTTGGTGTGCCCTCTGGTGGCCTCAAGGCACCAATGCAGGTCATGGAGAAGGTTTTTAAACCAACAGCTGGTGGACCCCAAAACAGTCACTTTACCTTCACCCCCTCACAGATGCCAGGCCTCGGGCTTCCGGGCACTGCCTTTGCACGAGCTTCTTGGCCTCCTCCCACCACTTAGCCACTCTGCCACCCACCTCAGTGCCCAGCACAAGTAGGATCCACCAGGCCACACCCTCTCAGGAGTGAACTCCAGTACCCCACGATTCAGATCCTTTTGCCTTTCTTGAGGCTAAAACACAGAAGCCCTGAGGTGTTTTCCAGAAGCAATCCACAGGGGTTAGAAAGGTCAATTCCCAGATGCTGGGGGTCAGGTACAGAACAGGCCAGCTGAGGTGTCTTTATGTCCTGCTGTAGGTGACGCTGACACTGAGAAGCTGGTGTGGCCACACAGTCATTCTTCAGGAGAAGCAGGAGATGTGGCCTTTAAGGCAATACACCCACTTAACAGGCTCTCTCAGGTGTATAAGTCACCCAGACCTGTGAGACCTTGTTAGGCGGTTGGGTTCAGGCTGGGGCCCTCACTGGAGAGCTCTGAGGCTGTCAACAGAACCTTCGAAGATGGTGAGTATAAGCCACTGTTTTTCAAACTGTTGTTTATTGAGTAGTTTGTAGCCATCACCATGGCTGATCCTGAGAGGCAAGGGAGAGAGAAAATTCTTGGACTCATTTCAGAGGTTGTGACACTGAAACCAAAGTGGGCTTCCTGGCAGGTTCAAGGTCACATCGACTAAGGCTGGAAACAGCAGGCTCATAAGCCTACCCCACAGCCACACATAGGTCCATCCCATGGTAGACCAGGGGACAGAGGTGCGTTCCCTACCCACCTAGCTACATCTTCCTGTAGAGCCCTGGAAGGGCCATTACCTCATGGCAGCAGGATGATTACTCCAGGTGCACTTATGAGTATGTGTGGGCGTGCATACACACCCACACATATATACACACTCCCACACACAGAGTTCTGTGGCAAACAGCCCAGTGGCTCCCCAGTGGACAAGGCGCACCCTATCACAAAGCCTCAGGGCTCAGGTCATGACAGATGCCCCATAGGCCTTGCCATTGTGAGCGAAGCACAGTGTCCTAGGAGGCCCCCACCAGAGGCCCATTAGGCCAGATGTGTGGCCATCACTGTGGCAGCCTCACCAGTTGGCCTTCACTGCCTTGATGTCACTCACGAGGTTCTGGGCCAAGCAGATGCCAAATATCTGTAAGACAGAGAGTGGGTAAGGAAGAGCAGAAGGCTCTGGGCAGGAGGAGGGCAAGCAAGCCAAGGCTGTACCTGGAGGAGGGCAATGCCCACCAAGACCCCGGCCACCACAATCAGGTTGTCTTGTAGCCACTTCTCAAACTGGCCCACACAGCCTTTGGTGTAGATGGAGCCCTGCTGTTCAAGCTCCTGAGGACACACAGGACCAAGACTCAGCCTGCCTGCCGCTGGGGTCCCCAGCTCAGATCTATACCTCTTCTCTCTTCCCTCTTCCAAAGCCCATCCCCACTCCAGTGTCTTCCCAACACTGTCTGCTCCCTGGAATTCTGCCACAGGACCTTCACACAAATGGTTCCTTCTCCTAGGGTCTTAGTCTGGCTCTCTACTCTGAAGAGGCTTTCCCTGAGCACACAGACCCTGCCTTATCAACCTCCCAAGTTCTCATGACTGTCCATATTAAGGTGTCCACACGTTTACTGTTTCTCCTCCTTTTCTTGAGTTCAGAAACAATCCATTAGCACCAGATCACCAAGACAATCCATTAGCACTGGATCACCAAGACAATCCATTAGCACTGGATCACCAAGACAATCCATTAACACTGGATCACCAAGACAATCCATTAGCACTGGCTGAGCAATGCCAACCACAGCAGATGCTCCACAGAGATGGGAGGAGCAATCCAAGACCTCAGACCACCCGGGGCCAGTTCCACCCCACAGAAGCCCTGAGACCTACCAAAGGAGCTTATGAGAGGCCCTCACGTATCCAAGGTACCCTTAACCCTGTCCCCACCCCTCTTACCAGTTTGAGTCGGATGTCATAGCCACACTGGGTATTGAGGACATCTTCCTGAGGGGGAGACAGACCATTAGCAATAAGCTAAGGGAGCACCCATGGTCTCACTGGATCCTGAACTAAAATGCTCCTCTTTCATAGAAAAGCAAACAGAAGCTTGGGTTTTGCCATGCCCACTCATCTGCAGCAAAACTGCAGACTTCTCAGCTCTCTCACGGACACCAGAGAACACTGGCATGCACCTCCTACTCCTTAGGGATCCTGCCTCCTCCCAGGGCCCCACTTACCGCAGGGTCCCTAACACAGCAGGAGAAGGGCACCCCACAGCGCTCGCGGCTTGGGTTTAAGTCAGTGCAGTTGAAGTAGATATTGAGGTTCCAGTCATTGGGCCCTCGGGCACCACAGCAAGACCACTAGGGAGAGAGAAGAGCCTGTGGTTTAGGGGTACACAGCTGGCAACTAGACCTAACCCTAGAGCCCCACCCTCCCTGTTTGGGGCAGACTCAAAGGAGAGGGCAGGCTGGCTGGAAGGGGAACGTCAATCCCCCCCCCCCCCCCGCAGACAGGCCTGAGCCCCTAGGAATCCGAGTAGGTAGGTGACTCTGAGAGGTGAGACACTGCTCAAAAGCTGTGGCTTCCTCATGGACTTCGAGGCACTACAGATCCTCATATCTGCACTGGGTCTGGTCTGCACACTTGCCCAGATATTTTACAAAGGCTTTACTGCAGGGACAGGAGAGGAGCCCAGCCAGCTTTCCCATCCCAATCCACTCCACAAATGCCTGCTGGCATCATGCTGAAGTCACAGTGCCCCTCCCCAGAATAACCTTGCTAACTTTCCCAGATGTTGCCATGGCAAGCCCAAGTCTGTAGTGCAAGAGGCATAAGGTGTGACAGTGCAGAGCCCTAGGTGAACTGTCCCAGCCACTGAAAAGATGGCTGTGAGGGCTGGGGAAGCTCCAGGATGAACATGAGACAGCGCTAGTGGCAGACACAGGCCCTGTGAGCAGAGCCAGGGGCATGATGCCTGGCCATGCAGCTGTGTGCAGGTCTCAGACACAACTGAGCCAGCATCTGCCCCATCACCTGCTAAGAGCCTGCTGTCCCTGCTGGGGAACAGTCCTGTTCTTCACACCGCCCACTGATTCCTTCCCTCCTCAGGGAGGTGTCAAGGTCACCCTTCAGGGGCTCCCCCACACTACGCTCTCCATTTCAGCCCTTGCCATGGTGTGCTCTCTTCTCCCTGCTTCCCCTGTCCCCCTTTCCCCTCCACCCTGATAGCCCTGTTTTGTACGTGCATCATCATCCCCCACGACATTGCCATCACGAAGAGAACAGGCTGCACATTTTAAAAACACTGAATCTCCCCGCACCTGGCTCAGGGCCTGTCCCAGTTCCATACTGAATAGAGAAAGAAAGCACAGGGAACTTCAGGCTACATGACTGCTTCTGCCCTGGGCAGCTCCAAGGCACTGCAGAGTCCCAGCGCCAAATCTTGATAAGGTGACTAGGTGTGACAGGGTGTGGCCCTCAGGAATTGTGAGGATTAGAATGTGCAGGTGGGAATGGTTTCATGGCTGGAAGTACAGAACTTTTAATTATAGTCAGTGCACAATACCTGGTGAAAATAAGCAACTATGCTCCAGCTGGAGAGGCAGATCAGTGGTTAAGAACACTGGCTGCTTTTTTTTTTTGAGGACCCAGGTTCAATTCCCAGCACCAATATGGTGGCTCACAACTATCTGTAACTCCAGATCCAAGAATCCAATGCCTTCTTCTGGCCTCTTCAGGTACCAGACACACATATGGTGCGCGCGTGTGTGTGTGTGTGTGTGTGTGTGTGTGTGTGTGTGCAGGCAAAACACCCATACACATAAAATAAATAAAATTGAAAAAAGAACCTAAGCAACTATGTTGCTAGATTTTGCTCTGATGTCCGCACATGGACAAAATCATCCAGCAATGCATTTCTCACAGAGTGCCCTGTCACCAAACCTAAGTGGCTGTGCTATTGTACAAAACTTGAGGCACAGTAATGGGGCATCAACAACACAGCCCCCGCAGACACTCTGGGCCCAGACTGAGTAGGAAGAGAAACTTGCATTGTATATGCCATTTCCTCCTCTGGCCACAGCTTCACACACCTGTGTCCCTAAGAAGCTAGGCACAAGGAAGCCTGGGGAATAAGCAGGAGCTGGCTTCTCCTGGCACAGGGGTGATCCTAAGTGCCTTCTCTGGCATCTGCTGGCCTGGGTAAGTGAGGAAGTGATGCTTGCACATAGAAAATTTGCTGCCCTCTCAAGTGCCCATCGGGGATTGCCTGCATGGGACCCACGATGGGCATCCCACTCACGTATTCCTGAGCAAAGTCGATAAGGTTCTGAAGGTCAATATCATCGCGGTAGGCTTTGACATTGCTGTTGATGAAGAGATTGAGTTGGTCTCGAATCCAGTCCTTGAAGACAAAGGCCAGGATCCCTGTCGCCAGCTCCAGGAAGAAGATGAGGCCGAGGAACACAGAGAACTGGGTTGGGGGCATACAGATGGTAGGCATTGGAGAGGCACTACCTCTGCCAAGACCCAAGGGAGCCGCAGTCTCCAGTCTCTACCCACTATTATTTGAGTGCTGCCCCCTCCCAGCCCTGCAGTACGGAACCCAGAGCCCTGTGTGTGCTAGGCAAGTGTTCTACCACTGAGCTCGCTCCCTGCTCTTTAATGCTGTCTTGTGTTGACAAAAGACAGAGTAGTTTTACCTGTTCCCTGTCTGGTCACCAGGCCTAAGCAAGAACTGAATGGAAAGAGGTCAGGGGTCTCCAGTGTATCTGGGGCAGACACTTACAAACTTGAGCAGGAAGGTGTTTTCCCGGAGGGCACCAATGCAGCCAGCAAAGCCCAGCACTGACATGACACCCCCAACCACCACAAACAGCCACACAGGGTCTAGACCTCCGAGATCTGTCAGCGCCGAGATGTTGGAGAGGACACCCTGCAATGGCAGTGGACAGCATGAGGCAGTGACTGTGCCCCCACCCCACCACCAGGCCCCACTCTCTTACCTTCTCGCCCCAAGCCCAGAAGCCGATGGCCAGGAACAGGGCTCCCAGCACCTGCAAAAGCAGCAAGAGTTCCGAGCTGGACACCAGCACAAGAATTCTTTCCTGAAGACCATTAGGAAGCTGAGGGAGAAGGGTCCAGGCTGTGAATGGGACCTGGTAGATACCTTTCAGGGAGTCTTTCCCATAGGCTAGCTAGAGGAACTGAAGCCACCTCATGCCTCAGACTGGACATCAGCCCCTTCCTGGACTCTCCATGTAGAACAGAACCCTGATGAAAGCCCTGCCCCCCCAGACTCAGAAAGCACTGGTCTCAGGTATCTTTGTGCTGTTGTTCTGGTTTGGTTTTTTTTAGACAGAGTCTCAAAGTAGCCAAGGCTGGCTAGCCTCCAACTCATGATGTAGCTGAAGATGACCGTGGGATCTTAGCCTTTTCTGGGTGCTCTACTCAGAACTCTTCTCTCCCTCTCAAGCTTCCTTGCCACTCAAACCCCAGCTGAAGCCCACCACCCTCTCCAGCCACCCAGATATCTGTTCATTTGCTCAGTATTTCCTCTACATATGGATAAGCAACATGGGGCCAAGAGTAGGTCTGGCCTGTTCTCTGGTGTGCCTGGGACACTGAAGTGTCTGAAACAGGAGAGATGTGAGGGTCTGGAGCCAGGGAGATGCCAGTGTCCCAACAAGATGAAAATGTGGAAAGGAAGGAGGCTAGGAGGTTAAGACTGGAATCCAGGATGAAGGGCAAAGATGGGGCAGAGGGGTCCGAGCAGTAGGCTGGGAAAGGGAGAAGAGGAGGAGGAGGAGGAGGAGGAGGAGGAGGAGGAGGAGGAGGATGGGGTTGGGTTGAACAGGGAGAGGTTTGGGGAAAATAAAACGTTAGTTAGCTGGTTTCTTGTCCAAAGATGAGATAGATTAGATGGGATGGGGCTGGAGAAGTGATGTTTGGTTGCATGCCCCCATCCCCAGCACAGGGAAGGCATTTCCAGCGAGAACCCAGGACCAGGGAAGGAAAGGGTAGGTGGAGGTAAAAAGTGGATAGTGTCTCTCTGCTGCAATGGTGTGTCCCTCAAAGACTACATGTCTAGGGAGCTGCCCAGGGCCAGGGATGAGAGGGTGGCCTTGACAATCATGGCTCTCCAAGCAAGGAACTCAGGCCAAGAAAATGAGAAAGATTGAGGTGATTTGGGGAACACAGGCTACCCAGATGAGGAGTCTGTAGCTGGTGTCCAGATAGCATAGGTAGAGCCAGGAAGAGTGGCACAGACCTATAATCCCCACACTTGGGGGTGGAACATCAGGAGTTCAAGGTCCCAGACCCCTCCCCGTTTCCAGATCCTCTGTCTCCCTCCATGTACCTGCAGCCAGCCAGATCTGACCTAATTCTGCTCTGAAGCCCTGACTGCTCATGCTGCCCAAGCACAGAACTCCAGTGTTCTGCCCACTTTCACTCCCCTGCCCAGACCCTGGAATGAAGCCAGGACTGCCAGATCTCCTCTCCTGACCCCCCCCACACACACACACACTCAGAGTTCGCAGCTTGCTCCTCTGCCTTACCTCCAGCCACTGATAAGCATCTGCCACTCTCAGCAAATGACTTAATCTCTTGGTGTCTATTCATTCAGTCCCTATCTGTACACTAGGTAATAATAAGGTAGTTGGGAGAATGTGCCTCATTAGAACTCCTTTAATATGAAACTCGGTGTGATCCCAGCACTCAGGAAGCTCAGACAGCAAATTCCAAGCCAGGATGGGCTACAATAGTAGCCCTGTCTCAACAACAAACCAGTATTTACTCCAACAACCAGGAAGGACAAACTCCAACACCCCTCACTCCTAGGCTGGAAAGCTGAGGCCCTAAAGGTGGCTTGCCCAAAAGCCTCCCGACAAGGCCTGCTACACTCAGGCCCTCTGACTTCCAGGGCCGTGCTTCCTGCAGCTGCCCATACCCTCCAGAGCAGAAGACTGCTGAGATTCAAGGGCACCCACCACAAGGCAAACCCAGCAGCACGTGGGTGGAGAACAGAGTCCTTGAGTCCTGCTGAAAACAAGTTGGAAAGGCCTGGCGTGAAAGGGAGCATGCACAGCCCGCTTTGGAGATAGGATGGGGGAAGAAGAAAAGAAAGATGACTTGGCAGGACACAGACGCCACCCTGGGAGGGAAGCCTCTCTTCTGTCAGCTATGGAGTGCTGAATTCTGTTCCCGAGGGACAGCTCCCTGCTCTCAACCGGAGCTTTCTCCCTCGGCCACAGAGGCCTAGGCTTTAGTCACTTCCTGCCCTCCAGGCTCACAAGCTTCTTGTCCGTGGGGTAGACTAGGGCTAGGACCCAAACGCAAGAACCTCCCGCACCACGCCGGGAGCTGGCGTGGCCAGGAGGTGGGGCGGGGCTCATCCCGCAACTACCGCGCCCCTGCAGTCTTCCGACTAACGCCGCCCCCTTTTTAGCCCAAACTTGGGGCTGCAGCGCAAGACTCCCAAACCTACCCTGCTGGGGCTGGGTCCCGCCCCTCCAGTAATCCCAGTAGCTCCCTCAGAGTAGTTCTTAAGGACTGGGAATCGGGGTGGAAGGAGTCAGGAACAGTCCCCGGCCGCAAGTTCCTGGGGAGGGACTCCCCGCCCCCAGGAACAGAGGCTGCCTCGCCCCCCTCCCCAGCGCAGGGCACGAAGCGGACCCCGCGCTCACCCAGAAGACAATGTTGAAGCCAAACAGGAAATATTTCCCGCAGCAGCCGACTTCAGGGTCCTGGAAATGCTGGTGCTTGCCTGTCATGGTGAGTGGCCACCCGCCGCCCCGGGAACCGGAGCCGGGGACCGGCCCAGCCCTCTGCGGGCCGCCCAGGCCTGGAGCCGCCCCGGGCCTAGCCCGGCGGCTGCGGCTTCATGGCCAAGGCCACACAGCGCGCTGGCCGCCCCGCCCGCCGTGGCGCCGCCCCCGGCGCTCCGACCGCCACACCCGGAGTGCGGTGCCCTCACCCGACCCCGCCTCCCCACCGCGTTCCGGCCCCGCCCACGGAGTCCGCCCACGCCCCGCCCAAGCAGGGCTCAGTCTTCGTGGAGCTCCGCCCACGCCCCCGTCCCAGCCAGTCTGCCCTCCCCGGAGCCCCGCCCATGCCCCGCCCAAGGCTGCCCGTAGCCAGCCTCTGCTCTCCCTGAGCCCCGCCTCTAAACCGGGTCCCGCCTCTGATCCGCCCAGACTCCGCCCCCAATCGACCTCCGTCCTTCTGGAGCTCCACCCTAATCAGCCTCATTTCTGAGCCACGCTCCTCCTTCTTGAGCCACGCCGCAGACTTCGTCCCCTTCTCCGCCCCCCCCCCCAACTCCTCCCCAAGACCGTTTCTGGGCCAAGCTCTGGCTACACCTCAGCCAGACCAATCCCACCTCTGAGGAGCCCCCACTCTTCATCTCCCTCCAACAAGCGCCCCCATTCCTCCAGAGGCTCCAGATGAGCCAGCCATCAGCGCTGGTGACCCAAGTGTGAAGACCCTGGACCTCCAGTCGAAGGCTCAGAACAGTGGAGTCCATCCCCAAGGATGAGCGGTTAGGGATGGTGGGACCAATGGACACTGCCAAGCATCTAAACAGTGGAGTTGAATATGATCACATCAAGACCTGGGGCTGGAATGCCGTGGCTGTTCCATTTTGCCTTTTTCTATCATAGCTCCTTCCAGTACCAACTGGGTCTTTCCCCCGTTTCCTTGGTACCTAGGATTCACTGGAGCCCTTTTGAAGCAGGACAGGACAGATACAGGTTTAGGGAAGCCTAGATCTTAAATATTTAGATTCCACGTTTATTCCAAAGTATTTATTTAGAACAAATACAAAACGGGCCTAAGTGTCATTAGCCTTAAGTAGACCCCTTCTAACAAAACCATGGTGAGGCACAGCCATCATCAGTAATTTCTTCATGGTGCTGCGATTATCCACCCCTCCACTTCAGCCTGCCCTAAGGCAGGAGACACAGAACCCACTGGACCCTCATCCTGTCTTGATAGGACTGTGCAGGCTTTCTCGGTCCCCAGAGCCCACCTGTCTTTACAAATCTCAATGTTTTCCCTCTAACCTACTCCAGTACTTGGGGTATAGTGGATAGGAAGGGCAGTCGATTCTAGGACCAGGTGACAGCTGGTCTAGGGAAGGGACAGGGTTTAGGATGGGCACCCAAACTACAGATCTGATAAGGGGTAACCCATAAGTTTTTAAGCAGTGCTTACAAAGAACTGTACTCTAAACATCTCCCAAGACAGAAGAGCCTGCCTCAGGCCACCCAGTCCTCTTCCCAGGCAGGCACAGAGAAGTGTTGGTCACGGGATTCTCCTGTCCTCATTTGGCGGGGTTGAGCCAGGACTTTGCTTCACCTTGCCTTTGCCAAATGGCCACAGAGCTAGGGATTGAGTGTGGTTTATAAGTATTGGCCAGCTACCACAAGGACTGGGCCCCAACAAATGTTGAAGAAAACTATTATGAATCCAGACACAATGGTAAGCTCCTGTAATCCCAGTTATTTAGTCTGGAGCAGGAGGATGTCTTAAGGGGAAAAAAAAAAAAAAAAAACGAGGTTAATCTGGGCTATATAGTGAGACCTTATCTAAGGGGTGAGGGTGCTTATGTGTGTTCCAAGACAGGTAAAGAACCAAGCTGTCTGCCCCAGGATCCACAGTTTGGTCTTCCCTGTGCACCAAACAGCAGTAAGATGGTGTCCCATGAGTGGTGGATGAAGTCTACCTCACACCACAAACTTGTTCTTGGCTAAAGAATTGCTCTTGGCAGCAGTGTCTGCATGGGCCTGGTACCCAATGATAGTCTTCGCAGAGAGGCCCAGACGCTCCTTGTACACGTGCCTGGAGTGGGAGACAGGGGAAAGATGGCAGATGTAATCTAGTCCCAGCTCTTTTGTTCAGATGCCACAGCCTCACCTGTTTTCATGTCTTACTCACAGATAAGACCAGCACCCACAGAACCCTTCCATAAAATGAAGACTTCTTTAAAGAAAGTGGTTTGAATCTCCATTCCAACTTCTTTTATACAAGTGGGTAAGGAAGAAGGGAGAGCCAACACAGAGGGTTCCAGAGGTCTCCCTTGCAGGCCAGGCCACCACCCACCCAGCCCCCAGAACCCATGCAGAGAGGACTCACCCGATGTGCATCACTCCCGCTTGGTTCTCTGCTTCACTTGTCCACACGGCAATCTTATCCCCCTTGGCACGGATGTTGACGACAGCACCACACACCTCCTTGCTGTATTCTTCAAAACTCTCCCCAAGCAGACATAGCAACTGGGCCCAGAAGGGGAATGGCAAGTGTTCCAGCCTGGATACAGGGTCCACCCCACCAGCTTTGAGACCACCCCTTCCTGAAGACCCACACCTGCACCCTTTCTGCCACTCACTGTCTCCAGCCACAGACGGTCCAGTTCGATGTGGCGCTGTTGTTTGGAAAGACTGAGCAGCCAGCGGCCACCTCGCTTGTTCCTATTGTCTTCCCACATGGGCTGGATGCCATCCTGTGAGGAATGGCAGACCAATGGCATACCTTGGTTTAAATGGAAGTGGGCACCAAGCCCTGTCTGCACACAGCCTTGTCTGCTCTGTACCCAAGCCTTAACTAGACCTGCTTCTTACCCACATGCCCTCTGCACAAGCAGGGGCTGCCTCCAATCACTCAGCCTCCAGCGTGGCCCCTTCCAAAACCCCACAAGCCACTGAGCCTCATGGTTGCCACCTTTTGCAACCTTATCTGTGGACTTGTCGCCTTTACTGAATAAGGTGCCTCTAGGTCAGAATTTCTGTGGGCTAGGATAGACATCCCAGACTTGGCTGTGTGGTCCCCAAACCTTACTGGGCAGAAGACACCCAGAGAAACCTCTAAATGCTGATGGTAGTACCTCCAAGATGAGACCAGACAGGATAAAGAATACTCCCCATCCCCCTGGCACACACAACTTTGATGTTCACGCTAGTTTAGAAGGCAGGCCATCCTTGAGACTCTCTTCCTTCCAGACTCGAGCATCCGTAGCCGCCCACAACCCAGCCATCCATGAGGGGAAAGCCCTGGAATCAATCCCTTGATCAGAGCCTACCTTGAACAGAGCGTAGTCACACCCGGAAGAGAGCTTACTGGCCAGCTTGATATGGCTGTATATCCTGGAAAGACCCCATCCAGAGTTCAAGGCTTTGCAGCCCGGGGTTCACCTGACCCTGACTTGCCAACTCCTCACCAGACCTTTCCCACCACCTGCTTCCTTTCTCCCAGGGCCTCCCCACCCCTTCCACACACCACCTGGGCCCTGCTGCCTGGAATCCCTTCTCTGGGAACCTGACCCAACTAAGAAAGCCTGATGAAGTCCACACCAGTAGAGCATTCCAGCCAGGCCTCCTTCTTGGGTTTGTGTGGCCTTTCTCGGCTCTCTTCCCAGGCACATAAATGCTAAAGCAGCAGCCTAATCCTTACTGTGGCTGAGCCAGCTTTCCAGAGAGAAAGGAACCCGGTCAGGGTCACAAAGGCACAGAGTAGTGGGGTTCACCCCTGCCTCTGCCTGGCCTGAGGTTCTCCCGAAGCCCCAAGAAGCTTTACAGGAGAGGGGGGGTTGGGAGGATTGCCAGAAACTACCAACCCCCAGCTCCCAGCAAATGTTGACAAGCCCCTGAGAAGGTGGCAGGCTATGATGCCTTTGACCCATAGCTCAGAGGCCCTGAGGGCAGACACTCACGCCCAGAAGTCCTCCACAGTGTTCAACTTGGTGACTAGCTGCAGGTTGTCCTGCCAGGCTCGGCTTCGGTCATTCCTGAAGAACCACAGAACCCACCTGGGGAATGAGGAGAGAGAGGGTCACATGACAGACACCTCAGCACACCTGGTTAACGTGCTTGTCAAGTAGGGGATGAGATTTGAGACATAGCCTCCAAAGTATGGAAGCCAGTTATCTCTGCAGGCTGGGTGAGAGGGTATTTAAGTCCACCGAGAGCTGGAGAGGCGGCTCAGAGATTAAGAGCACCGACTGCTCTTCCAGAGGTCCTGAGTTCGAGTCCCAGCAACCACATGGTGGCTCACAACCATCTATAATGGGATCTGATACCCTCTTTTGACCTGCAGACCTACAGGAAGATAGAGCGCTCATATGCATATATATATATATATATATATATATATATATATATATATATATATATACATACATTTTTTTTTTAAAAGTCCGCCGAGTGGGAGGCAGGATCCAAGGGTCTCAGGCAGCTCAAGGGGTACAGGCACTGGCCTCACACAGGGCCTCCCTACCTGTACTGCAGTGGGTGCTGCTCGCTCAGGACCTCAAGTGGGCATTCTCTGTCAGCCTTCCCCGTCGGAGTCTGAAGGGGTCCAGGAAGATCTCCGATTTCTCCTCTCGGCAGGAGCACCACAGCCATTTCTGATTCTTCCTCCACCTTCTTCCTCCTGTGCTCTCCACCTTCAGCTTTGCTTGTCTGACCAGAGAAAAGAATAAGAGTGAGCCAGAGCCGGGCGCTGGTGGCGCACCCCTTTAATCCCAGCACTCGGGAGGCAGAGACAGATAAATCCCTGAAGTTCCACAACAGCCTGGTCTGCAGAGTGAGTTCCAGGACAGCCAGGGCTACATGGAGAAACCCTGTCTGAAAAATTAGAAAACAAAAACCAAACTGTGGTCTGTAAGGCCCTGGTTCTAGCTGATCCCTGTCCCCATTTTCTTCACCCCAGCTAGTCAATGGCTCTGGGAGAGGCAGGTAGGTAGACTCACAGCGTCTGCAGTGGCCATGACAAGACTCCACCAGCAACTAAGAGGAGAAGCCCATAGGGCCTTGCTTTTAACCCACGAGAGAACGCAGTCCCACCTGGGTGGACAGGTGGGTGAAGGAGTTTATAGGGTGGGGGCAGGGTGGGGTGGGATAGGAATTTACCAGAATCCTTCAGTTAGAAGGTAGTAAGTGCTCATCACCCTGCACAGCTGTGACAAGAAAAAACCCCCCTCAGGCAGTGGGGGGCTCAGAGAATTGAAAGTAAGAGTCAGCATTTGGGGTGTGCTCTTAGGGTATTTGAGACCTACTGAGGGGGACCGGACTCTGAAGCAGATGACAGAGGTAGCAACATTTACATAGTGCGCTCTCTCTCTCTCTCTCTCTCTCTCTCTCTCTCTCTCTCTCTCTCTCTCTCTCTCACACACACACACACACACACACACACACACACACACACACACACGTTAGTGGGTATTCGCTCCAGTGTGGGTTCTTTTATAAATATGGAGCTGACTCCATTGTGAAAAGGCTTTTCCACATTGATTACATTCATAGGGTTTTTCTCCAGTATGGATTCTTTTTATAAATGTAGAAATGACTCTGATGTGAAAAAGGCTTTACCACATTGACTACATTCATAGGGTTTGTCTTCAATATGACTTTTTTTTTTTTTCCCAGAGCCGAACCCAGGGCCTTGCACTTGCTAGGCAAGCGCTCTACCACTGAGCTAAATCCCCAACCCCCAGTATGACTTCTTTTATGCCTATAGTAAGGTTACTGTAGGTCTCCAGCGTCACATTTTTGTAGAGACTCTTCTGGGAAGGATCCAGCAAAACCCACTCTTCACACGTGAAGTTGATATGCGCATTATCATAGGTCACTGCATCTATAATGAGGCTGCTGAGCTTGCCCATGCTCTCTCTACAGTGGAACCCATGGCACAGCACAGGGCCAACCACACACACACATACACACACACACACACACACACACACACACACACACACACACACCTTCCATGTACACCTTCAGTTTCATCCAGTGGCATTTATCTGGCTCTAGAAGCAGCTGAGTTTTTTAAAGTAGTCAGTCACTGAAGGAGGTAGCACATGCCTGTAATCTTAGCACCTGGGTGGTAGAAGCAGGGAGATCAGGAGTTCAAGGCCAGTCTCTCAAGTACTGAGGGAGTTTGAGACTGCCCGAGTTATAAGAGAGCTCACCTCAACAAAACAAAACATTTGCTAATGTTTAAAGACTGGTAGGCTTTTGTATTAAAAGCCACACTCCTGATTTGTCCTGAGAATTTGGAGGGTTTGGCACTTTGAGGCCCTTTACCTTGTCGAGCCCCCATCCACTATGGGGCTGCCCTCCTTGCCTCCTGCCAAGGACACTCATCTGAATGTTTACCTGGACATCACTGGTAAGCACAGTGCCACGGTCACCCAGCACATGTCTAAGTCCTTCTCTCCACCGATCCAAGTTACTGAACCTACGGTGCCTCATTGCCCCCAGCTTGCAGACCAGGAGGTCAGCATATGACTCAGAACCTGCATGTGAGGTTCAGAGAATAAGGCCTGGATCGCTGCCAGGATGCCAGGTGAAAGCTCCACCTGGGCAGTGGAGGAAGCTAGGAAGCTCAGCTTTGCAGCCTCCATCTTCTCAAAAGGTTGCTCAACCTCCTCTCATAGAAGGGGCCAGGGTGGAATGATCAACCAGAGGCTGACAAGCCACCATTCTCAACCCACATCTCTAACTACACCATGGTACTTGGGGCACAAGGCTTGGTAGTGGCATGCAATAATGGCACCAAATGGGTGGGTGGAGCCGAACAGCCCTGGGTTCCAACCCCAGCACCATTTTTCTGTTAATGGTGCTGCACCCTCTGTGCCAGGATCTGGTGGAAACAAGACTCGTCTGTGACCTTGAACATAGACCCTAGCCCACAGCAGCACAGGCTTCTGCCAGAAAGGAGCAAGGGCTGGGAGGGGAAAGTCTGGGATCTGTCCTGGGCCTTAGAGTACTGTGGGTCTTGTATACATGGATCAGAATTGGCTGCTGGGGGCTGACACCTTGGCTCATCAGGTAAAGGCACTTGCCTCCAATCTCCTGAGGACTGACAGTCCCTGCAACCTACATGGTAGAAGGAGAAAATCAGCCCCTTTAGTCTATCTTCTGATCTCCACATGATGGTACACACATGCATACCCACGTGCACACATATGTGCTTTAAAAACTTTTACTTAAAGACTATTGGGCCCTGCCCTCAAGTTTCTGGTTGCTTAGGTCTGAGTTCAACCTGAAGATTTGCATTTCTGATCAGTTCATCCAGGCTCACAGGTCTCAGGTTCCGTCTTTGTGTCTGGGAAGGCATGGCCCACATTTTCGTGGACCGGAAGCAGAGATCAGGGAACACGGGTTCTCAGCTGGCTCTCTTTCCCCTTTTTCTCTGGTCTGTGACCCTAGGCTAACCCACAAAATGGTGCTACCCACAGCCAGTCAGCCTCCTCCTCTCAGCCAGGCCTCTCTGAAAATGTCTTCACAGACACACCTGAAGGTATAACTCACTAATGCCCTAGGCCTAGATGCTTTAAATGCTTTTTAATCAAAATTAACCACCACAAAGCTGGGTGTAGTGATGCACACCTTTAGTCCCAGCACTGGGCAGAGGAAGGAAGATCTCTGAGTTTGAGGCCAGTCTGGACTACATAGTAAGTTCCAAGATAGCCAGGGCTGTACAGAGAGACCCTTTCTGGTGTGTGGGGTGGGGGATGGGGTGGGGACAAAGCATTAACCACCACAGCCAGGTTCTGAGACCACTGCCCAAGACTATAACCATAAAAATAATTGAGAGGAAGAGGACACCCACCAGGATGCTAAAGTATGCCATTTGGCAGAGGTGGCAGAGAAGATGAAGAGGTGATATGTCTAGAAATATTGGAAGACCAGAGAAGGACAACAGTCCACTTCCCTATTGCCTGCAACACAGCCTGTCTTAGTGACCTACAACAGTGAGAATCTTTACTATGCCTGTAGATCGAAGTACCTGTGGGGTCAGCTGAGCTCTGCTCCAAAGCAAGATAAGCTAGGCTGGCTCACAGCCTGGGGCTGAGGGTATCTGTCACTCACATGAAGTAGCTGTCAACAGGAACCTCAGCTCTGTGTGGCTTCTCTGTGTGTGGCTGCTCAGATTTCACAGTGTGGTGGCTGGTTCCCATGGGTTCCCAGTACAAACATCCCCAGAGACAGGAAGCAGACGCTGCCAGAGCCTTCAGGTTCAGGTCTGAAACCTGGCTCACCCCCAGGCCTGCTGTGTTCCCCTCAACTGCAAGGATGAAAATTCAAGGCAGGGATGAGCTCTTCAAGGGCACTGTGGAACTAGGCCCAGGCAGCCCTGGAGGAGGCCCAGGCAGGGACAATGCTGTGGATCTGTATCTGATGGACTAAGGGATCAGCTCTCTCCAGGGGTGGGCATGGTCTCAGCTGTATCAGAGCCCTGACCCTTGCCTGGCACGAGGTGGCTTCCAAGCATGACAGCACCTTCTACAGATCCTGAAGTTCAGAGCTTGTGGTGTCAAGGGAAAGGCACTAAAAACAAATCCCTAGGCCTACTGGGGATCTGGCTCTTTGCCAAGGTCAGCCTGTCTTTAGGGAGCAGCTAAGTGAGGTTGACAACCTGGAGTTCTTGAATCTCAGCACTATTCTGAAATTTTTCTTTTCTTTGTTTCTTTTTAAAACTTTTATGTTATTTGTATTTACACATTTGGTCAGTCAGTACCATACTATGGGCTTTTTGGTTTTGCTTATGTTTAGAGAGCTTGAGCCGGATGGGCTGGAAAGATGGCTCAGTGGTTAAGAGCACTGACTGCTCTTCCAGAGGTCCTGAGTTCAATTCCCAGCAACCACATGGTGGCTCACAACCATCTATAATGAGATCTGGTGCCCTCTTCTGGCTTGCAGGAATGCATGCAGGTAGAACACACTGTATACATAATAAATAAATAAATAAATCTTTAAAAAAAGAAAAGAAAAGAAAGCTTGAGCCATTTGATATTCTAGTCCCTCTATGATAGCAGTTCTTAACCTGTGTGGGTCACAGCCCCTTTGGGGTTTATATCAGATATTTACATTATATTCATAACAGCTGCAAAATTACAGTTATGAAGTAGCAACTAAGTAATTTTATGGCTGGGGTCACCACAACATGAGGAACCATGTCAAAGGGTCACAGCATTAGGAAGGGTGAGAACCACTGCTCTATGGTAACCACCCCTCTCTCTCTGAGTTCCTTATCATCTGTCAGGTTGCCTTTGCCATGGTTTGTAAGTAAGAGCCTTGTGGGGTGGGACAGCATGTTCTAGAATCAAGAGTCTGTATGGCAATGCACAGGGGTGGGACAGCATGTCCTAGAATCAAGAGTCTGTATGGCAATGCACAAGCCAGCAGGAAGAGGCAGGTAAAAACCCAACCTGGACCCAAATGCAGTCCTGTGTGTCTGGATGGGTGACTGACCCATTGTCACAAGGAGAGTCGTCATGTACCTTGATGAGGTGAGAAAGGAGAGTCACAGGACTGTGAGAAGTGGGTAAGGGAGGTGGGTTGGGGGACTAGATCGATGGCTCAACCATAAGAGCACTGGCTGCTCTTTCAGAGGACCAAGGTTTGGTTCTCAACACCCACATAGCTAACAACCATCTGTAGCTCCAGTACCAAGGGATTCAGTGCCCTCCTCTGGCCTCCACAGACACCACTGCATGCATGTGGTGCCCAGACAAACATGCAGGCAAAACATTCATACACATAAGATACAAATAAAGAAATCTTTTTATAAAGACATGTCGAGTATGTTTCTAAACATGTTTAACAGCTTTTTTTTTTTTAATTAAAATTGTATTACACCAGGGGGTGGTGATGGCACATATCTTTAATCCCAGCTTGGGAGACAGAGGCAGGCAGATCTCTATGAGTTTGAGACCAGCCTGGTCTACAGAGGGAGTTCCAGAAAGCCAGGGCTACACAGAGAAACCCTGTGGTGATATACTGTGTACCCTGATAAAATTTTCCTGAAGATCAGAGGACAGAACAAGCCACTAGATTAAACATAGAGACCAGGCAGTGGTGGCACTCACCTTTAGTACCAGGAAGGAAGTGATATGGCTGGGTGGAGAAAGGGTATACAAGGTGTGAGGAGACAGGAACTAGAGCCTTTTCAGCTGGAGCCCTCTTCAGCTAGAGAGCTCTTTGGGCTGAGGATTCAGAGGCATTAAGTCAGAGGATTCATGGAGATGACGAGGTGAGATGTGGCAGTAGCTTGTTTCTTTGTCTTGCTGATCTTTTAGCATTTACCCCAATATCTGGCTCCTGGGTTTTTTAGTAAAATACTATTTAGCAATTCGTATTACAAAACCCTGTTTCAAAAAACAATCAAACAAACAAAAACATGGCACTACACTTATTTAAATTCTTTTACCATTTATTGATTGGTCTTTTTCATTGTTGTGTGTGTGTGTGTGTGTGTGTGTGTGTGTGTGTGTGTGTGTGTGTGTATGTGTGTTTTAGTTACTTTTAAATTGTTGTGAAGAGACACTATGACCAAGGCAACTTATAGAAGGAAGCATTTAATGGGAGCTTATCTTTTCAGAGGGTGAGTCCATGATAATCATAGCAAGGAGCAGGGCAGCAGGGCAGCATGGTTCTGGAGCAATAGCTGAGAGCTTACACCTAATCCACAAGCATGAAGTGAGAGAGAGCTGACTGGAATGGCCTGGAATTTTAAAACCTCAAAGCCCACCCTCAGTGACACACCTCCTCCCATAAGGCCATACCCACTCCAACAAGGCCACATGTAGTTAGAGTTTTCCTGCCTGGCCCAGTCAGGACAAATCTCTCTTACCCGCCAGTCCCACAATCGCTCAGACCCAACCAAGAAAGCACACAGAGACTTACATTGTTTAGAAACTGTATGGCTGTGGCAGGCTTCTTGTTATCTACTTCTTCTATCTTAAATTAACCCATTTCTGTTAGTCTATACTTTGCCACATGGCTCGTGGCTTACCAGTGTCTTTACATGTTGCTTCTCATGGCGGTGGCTGGCGGTGTCTCTTCCAAGTCTTCTACTTCCCAGAATTCTCTACTCTCTTGTCCTGCCTATACTTCCTGCCTGGCCACTGGCCAATCAGAACTTTATTTACACAGAGCGATATCCACAGCACTTCCCCTTTTCTTTTTTTTTTAAGGAAGGTTTTAACTTTTACATAGTACAATTACATATAACAAAACAATTATCAAGTAAGAATTACAGTTATAATATTAAAGAAGATATCCTATCTATCTTATATTTGTGAGTCTAAGGTTTTATATCTAACTTATCTTTTATCATAATTGAGGAAATTATAACTATCTAGTCTTCAACCACATCAAAGACCTCAGAAGGATATAATATTACCTGAGAACCGGGAGAAGGATGCAAGCATTTTTCGGGAGTCTTGCAAGAGTAGACAGAGACAGCTGGCAGCCTGGACAGTCACTTAATGTTCCTTTGTAAAGTTGGGGCATTTGTCTTCAGCCCACAGGGCTAGAGTCTCTCAATCACTTCTCTCAGTGTCCTGTAGAATGTCTGGCAGTTTCCTCTGTGATGCAGGAACCTGAAGGACCATTTTGTCAAGCAAAGTTCAGTGGTCACCTTTCTATGGGTCCTGCATGTCCAGTCAATCAAGCAGTCCAGGCAAGAACAGTTTCTTGCCCAAATGGCTATTTTTGCCAAGGTGAAGATAAGATATGAAGTGTCTTCAATGCCCATCCTCCTCTCTGAAGTAAATCGGTGCTGCCAGGAGCAGATATGTCTCACTGTCCAGAAAGTCTAAATTTTAAAATATTTTAAATGCCATATTCTGTAGACCTTTGAAGTGTTTGAAGATTACCTGTCTATCTGAAATATATCTATGTATACCTAGAAAACTTAACATGACTGTAAGTTTAACTATCATAGAAGACTAATTGATCTGTATTTCTTAATTATCCATTACAATCTAAATGAGTTGCATAAACATAACACCTCAAACGAGAGTAGAAATATACATACAGTGTAACAAAATTAACTTTGTTTGTAATTAAGTTTGTATCAATAGACTAAAATCTATACCAATGTAAGACATTTTAAACAAGTTGTTGTTCTTTAAAAGTAAGTTCATTAATCTACCCTTTCATCCTATTATATCTATATCATATGCCCCTTTTCTTCTTTAGAAAGAGATCGTGTTTATAATCAATCTACTTTAAAGGAAAATATTGGTTTTTCTCTGTCCCACACCAGAGGGCTCTTCTGATTTGGGACACAAGAATCTCTTAACCTTTTCTTTTAGCAATATGTCTGGGTTTAGAGAAGGAGTGAGCCAATTCCATCTCCAAAGCCAGCTTGATAATTTTGGGAATGTGGGCGTAGTTTCTCTTACTACTTCCTGCTGGAGGCGGGCGCTGTATCTTATGGGGATACAAAGAAAATTTTAGGATTATGGAGTAGTCCGTGAGGGTGAACCTCTGAGCCAGTTGCCTTGAAACCATTCTGGATGTCATATCATCTGGGCCATGGTGTCATCGGAGACCTTTCAGGTGGTCTTGGCTGAACAAACCTGATATATCTTAATCTGGAACAAATCCACAGCCTCTGGCTTTCTGTGGAAACAAAAGCAGAGACTCTTTTCCAAAGCAACATATCCTTATATCCAAATTTTAGAGTCAAGGTACCTTTAAAATTTACATATTTGTTCAACTCAACAGTTTTTACGATCAAATCTTTTTCTGCAGTTAAAAATCCAAAAGATAACATAAACCAGATTCTCTGTGTAATATCCATCTTTGTAAGATTGAAACGCCACTGTGGCTGCTGGCTCCGCCCACCTCAGCTTTCCAACATGGCGGTGGTACAGTTTACCACCAGCTCTGGGTCTGGAGCCATGTGTACCATCAACTATCAGAAGCAGTTCTATCAAAGCAGCGCATAGCCCAGAAACTTTTTTTTTTTAACTAGCAAAGGCTAAATCTACCATGCAGCAGAGTAAAGTGCCGCTTGTAGACTCCTCATTCCCGCCATACTGTAGGTCAGACACACATGCCAGGAACCCGCCATAGTAGCTCAAACCCACAGGCTGCTGCTAACTTGAGAGAGACAGTTAGGAAGCTGTTTTTAGCTCCATTTTAGAACCTTTTTTCTCAGGTTTTAGGTGGAAACTCTTGCCCCACGTTGGGCGCCATTTGTAGTTAGAGTTTTCCTGCCTGGCCCAGTCAGGACAAATCTCTCTTACCCGCCAGTCCCACAATCGCTCAGACCCAACCAAGAAAGCACACAGAGACTTACATTGTTTAGAAACTGTATGGCTGTGGCAGGCTTCTTGTTATCTACTTCTTCTATCTTAAATTAACCCATTTCTGTTAGTCTATACTTTGCCACATGGCTCGTGGCTTACCAGTGTCTTTACATGTTGCTTCTCATGGCGGCGGCTGGCGGTGTCTCTCCCCAGCCTTCTACTTCCCAGAATTCTCTATTCTCTTGTCCTGCCTATACTTCCTGCCTGGCCACTGGCCAATCAGAACTTTATTTACACAGAGCGATATCCACAGCAGCCACACCTCCTAATCCTTTCCAAACAGTTTCACCAATTCAAATATATAACCAAGCATTCAAATGTATGAGCTGATGGAGGCCATTCTCATTCAAACCTCCACAGTGTGTGTGTGTGTGTGTGTGTGTGTGTGTGTGTGTGTGTGTGTGTGCTCTTGTGTGTAGGTCAGTCATAGAACAACTTGGTGGAATCAGTTCTCTTTCTTCCATGTGGATTACAGGGACTGAATTCAGGTTGTCAGGCAAGCAAGCACCTTTGTCCACTGAGCCATCTTACTGGCTCTACAGCTTTTACTAATTTATTTATTTATGGTGGGAAGTAGTGTAAGTGGGTGAGCACACCACACACATGTGGAGATCAGAGGACAGCTTGTGGCAGTCAGCTCTTTCTTTCTACCATGTGGGTGCTAAGGGTCAAACTCAAGTCATCGGGCTTGGCAGCAAGCACCTTTACCTGCTAAACCATTCATGGTCCCTTTTTCAAGTTTTGAAGTATAAATAAGTTTTAAAATATCTGGTAAAATTAAAAAACTCCACAAAAATCAGTAAAGATGACTCTGCAGAGCTCTCAAATACATTTTGGCCGGGCAGTGGTGGTGCACACCTGTAATCCCAGCACTCAGGAGGCAGAGGCAGGTGGATCTCTGTGAGTTCGAGGCCAGCTTGGTCTACAAAGCGAGTTCCAGGAAAGGTGCCAAAGCTACATAGAAACCCTGTCTCAAAAAAACAAGACAAAAAAAGAAGAAAACAAAACAAAAAAAAAAAACATTTTGACATCAAGGTCAGACAAGTCACTTGGAAGAGCTTTGCAATGAGCATGAATGGAATGTCTGTCATGATGCCTGAGTTGGCTCTGCACTATAGGACAATTTTACCTCTCCCATAGAGAAGGACCTGGATCTTGGAAACTTAAGAAAATCACTAGAACTGTTAAGACAGAGGGAAGAGTTTGCAAGCCTCCCACAGTTCCAAAGATGTCTATGCTCCTGACGATACTAAAGGCTGTTTCTGACAGGTTGCTCTTCAGATTCATCAGGAGGGGTTCCAAGGTGTCTCTGTTCCCAACACCAGGATGCCAAGGAGGCCAAGAGGCCTTTTGTTTGGGTGTTGATATATGCACCATGCTGAAGTAAGAAAGACTCCTCTTTGCTTTCTCCTTCACTTACTGTGCAGGGCGGTATTGCAGGAGCCCAGCCCCCTCTCCCAGCCCAGCTCACAGACTATGTCCGCTTATCCTCACCCCCAGCGTTCATGTGAGTGGTCTTCTCAGAAAGTAGCCCCTGTCCTGCAGCCAGATAGTTTTTCCCAGTGGACCAAAGAAGTGACTTGTGGATCGTTCTCTGTGTTTTTTTCCCTTGCAACTGATGCTGCTTTATTTTCTTCATCTTGTGCCTCATCCTCATCAGAAAAGACCGAAGAATTCTCTACATCTGTGTTTCCATCACTACTTATTTTATGCTTTTCTGTTTTTACTGCTATTCTAAACAAAAAGCATTCCAGTTCTGGAATATAGTCTTTCTGGAGATGGGTCGTCCACATTATTTTATCCATTCTGGTCTCACAGAGAGATGCTCTTCCTGTTCTGAAGCTTTCCTGTCTGCTTCTCCCTCTCCCGCTTGCTGTCCCCACCAGCTCTGGCCTTGGTCACTGCGTGAGACTTTCCAAACATTCTTCCTCACTTGCAACCCTGCCTCCTTACAGAACATTCTTTGTGTGTCTCAGAGAAGTCATCTGAAACGTTGACCTGCTAGTGTAACTTCTTTGTTTAAGGCCTTAGACAACCAGAACGTGATCCAAAGTTCAGGCTGGAGGCTGGCAGGGTCCGCCTTCGCAGTGTCTGGTGCACACTGCTCCTCCAGCCTTTCCTTTGCAGTTACTAATCTCCTCTCCCTCCATCCCTGTCTCACAGCCCATGCTGGCCTCAGATTCAAACTTGATATGCAGCTGAGGCTGTCCCAAATTCTGATCTTCCTGCTTCCACCTGAGTGCTAGGATGTTGGGTGTGTACCCCTAGTTTATAAGGTGCTGGAAACAAACCTCAGGACCCCATGTATGCCAAGCCAGCCCTCTATCCACTGACTTACACCTCCAACTCCCAACCTCTTTAGATAATTGATTTTCTCTCTTTGTCCTTCAGAGCTGGGTTCAAATGTCACTTCCTGCCCACCCTATCTAAAGAGGTTTGCTGTCCCCAGGTACTCTTAAACTCACCCCTCTTTTTATATCATTCTTAGCACTGAGAACCACTCATTGAACTATTAATTCAACAAATAGAATACACACTCGTTCATCCCAAATAGAGCCTGACAGACAGAGCACCAATGACACACCGAAGAAACAATTCCGCCCAACCCAGCTCATGAACTAACGGCTTTATCAGCTAGCTCCCAAACAGCCACATTACGGAAGAGTCCTACTCTAGCATGGGTGACACCCCTCCCCATCCACCTTCCACCTACTATTACCATAGGACTCCAGAGACGACGAGACCACCTGCAGCAGGGGACATGGTGGGGAGAGAGTGGCTATGTCTGATGACCTGCCCACCTGCCCTTATATGAGGAAATGTTAGGAGGCCCAGGCTGTGAGGGCCTTCTGAGTACTGCTCTGATTTTGAGATGGCAATGGCCATGTCTTGCCAACAGAACTGTGCCCTACACCACAGTGTAACAGTTCTTCTGTGATAACTGCTGTGTAGACTCTCTGGAAAGCACAGCCTCAAACCTCTCTTTGCTCTGGAAGATTCCTTAGGCACCCTTTCCATGCTGATCTCCGTTTATCCCTTCACAGTCTCCCCCAGGCCTGGGCACCAGTGTCACATAAACGGTGATATCTCTGAGCCTGACCTAAAGTCCATATCCAACCGTCTGTAGGCTGAAGCCTTGCGTGTCTACTGGTGACTCTGAGCCAGACCTCAGCTGTCACCTATGCTCAAGAGCCATGTTCTCCCAACACAATTATAAAAGGAAAGCCAAGATCAACATAACAGTAAGAACCGTGAGCCCAGAATTTGGGACAGCTAGGAGGGAGGATTACTGGATTCAAGAAAGCATGGGCTATAGCAAGATCCCATCTCAAAACAGGGGGAGGAGAAAAGGACATAGGAAGAGAAGAGAAAACAAGCTCCTGTCTCCTGCGTCCACCACAGTGGTCCCAGCACCTTCCGGTTTCCCTCTTCTAGTAGGTGCTCTCTGGCTATGTGCCAGCCATGCTGGCCTGCAGCTGGGCTGCCCACAGTCTGCCAGTCTCTCTACTGCCCAGACTTCCCCATTGCAGCCCCATCCCATTGCTTCCCAGGCTTGATCAGTCATGCCTCCCTGTGTGATGCAAACTCCTCAGCCACCACAGTGTCCTGCCTTTTTCTACACACACACACACACACACACACACACACACACACACACACACACGTATTCGGACCCCCAATACACTATCAATTCTGTTAATTTAATTTTCTTAGTGCCTGCAGTCTTCCAGTAGGAGAGTGCTTGGCTTCTAGGAAAATCTCCGAGATGGGAGCAGTGGACATGAAACTTAGCAAGGTGGCTGTCACCACTGATGTGAACAAGAACAATACAGTCACAGTACCATGTGCAGCCCTGTTCATTTGCTGTGATCTCTTCTAGCATGCGAGGATGGAGGGTCTCCACTGATCTTGTTCTCAGCTGAAGCTCCCATACCTAGCACCCGATGGACACCCAGGACACACTGGGTAAAGGAAGAGAAGCCAGTGATATCTTTATGGGCAATAATATCAACTAATAGAGTCTGCAATGACCTAGGAGACAAACCTCCATGCGTGTCTGTGAGGAAGTTTCTAGATTTGGTTCATTGAGGTAGAAAGACATACCTTAAATGTAGGCAGCACTATTTGATGGACTGAATTAAAAAAAAGAGAGCTGAGTACCAACATTCATCTCCTCGCTGTGAACACAGTCTGACTGGCCACCTCAAGCTCCCATCACCATGCCTTCCCATCATGATGGACTGTACCCTTAAACTAACTTAAAAAGTAGAATTTCAGTTTGGCATGGTAGTGCATCCCTTTAATCCCAGCACTCATGAGGCAGAGGCAGGTGAATCTCTACAAGTCTGATCCAGCCTAGCTATAAACAAAATCTTTTCACGTCTTCCTGTTTCCTGCAGTATAAGGTATAAACTGCTCATCTCTGTCTCCCATCTTCTTCCTCTCTTCTCCCTCTTGACCCACCCTTTCTTACTCTTCATCTTACTGACATTCAGAATTCTGAGTGCAGGCCACAGAAATCATGCATCTCATCTAAGTAAGCATCTAAGGCACCTATGACCAAACACCAGGCAGCTCCGTCACTGGGAAGGTGACCGTGCAGCCTGGAGTGATGCTGAACCTACTACTGAGCAGGCTATAAGGGCTTTCCAGACACCAGAGTTCTGGACAAGGTCTCCCAAGCTAGGGAAAATAATCAAACAGCGCGCGCGCGTGTGCGCGCGCGCACACACACACACACACACACACACACACACACACACACACAAAACAAAAGCCCCTGTCCCTGAGCCTGCTCCCTTTGTACCCCCACTTCCCAGGGGCAATTCAGTTAGTGGTTTTGTGGCTGTCATCACAGAGTCCTATGTTTCTCTGGCTATGAATATACACAAACAACCCTTGGTATCAGAGATTGATTCCAGGGCCCTCTACAGGCACCAAAGTCAGCGGATGCTCAAGACCTCATGTACAATGGTGTGGCACTGCATCCAGGCTTCAATCCACCTTTCACAGGCTTATCATCCTGGAGGACTTCAAAGACTGATACAGTGCAGTGATAGGTAACTATTGCTTAAAATATAATGGCAAGAAAACTGTATATGTTCAGCATAGATAACATTTGTTTTCACAAATTTTCTTCTTATTTAACATTTAATTAAAAAATTATTATGCATATATGTGTGAGTTGCACACAGAAGCACACTGCCTGTAGAGACCAGAAGATTCCCTGAAGCTGGAATTACAAATGAGGGTGAGTGGCCTTATGTGGGTGCTGGGAATTGAACTCTGGTCTTCTGGAAGAGCAATATACTCAATCACTGAGCCGTCTCTCCAGCTGGTCTTCTTGATCAGTTGTTGGTTAACACTATGGATGCAGAACCCTTTGTAGGGAAGGTCAACTGTATGTGTATTTGTATGGAACATGTCTGTATTTAATACATATAGTATGTGATAAATACATATAATATGTACATATATACTTATATGTAGTGGGTAGCCATCCCAGCTTTGGCCTGGAAGTTCCAACACCCATTGAGGCTTCGGTAGTGGTCGCGCCCACAAGGCGGGGCTGAGGGAGGAAGCGGAAGACCCAGGATCAAGAAGAGAGGGCTCTCTTGGTTCTGGGACCCTGGACACTGGAGGTAGACTGAGCAGAGTTCTCCAGAGAACACCGCCGGACAGCGCCATACCTTTGCCAGACCCTACAACCTATCCCTTCATTTGTAAGTTACCCCACAAACTAAACCTCCCTTTTAACTACGTGGAGTGGCCTTAATAATTTCACCAATACTTATATATTGATATATACTAATAATTATATATAATAAATACATGCTGAAATATAGAAAACTGTTCTTACACATAACTTATTAAATATGTAAGTATGTGATATCAGAATAAGCTTATTCAACATCTATGAGTTTTGTACCCTGCTTCTCATTAACACCATGTCTTGTTTCATTAGTGTGTTGGTACATGGGGGTCTGGCTCATGGCTCCTGCCACATCACAGTGTGCCACTGGGTGGATGTGCTGTAAGGAAGAAACCAGACCTCTAAGAGGACTTTAGAACATTGTCAGTTGTGTTATGCAATGACCCTCCCTTCACACGTGTCCATGAGCACACACATGAGTAGGGATCCAAGGAGTGAGTTCCTGAAAAGGGAGCTGTTGATCCAAAAGAAGTGTGCGTTCATACTGCTGAGAAACGCTGCCAAACTGGCCGCCAAACAGCCTTTGCCAACTTACAGCCTTGCCACGGCCATGCGCGCTTCTTGACCATGCCCTGCTGTCTGCTCCTGGCACATCTTACCTCACCATTCTCCAACACACCCTGCTTCTGTCCCCACTGCCTTTGCCTGTGTTATATCCACAGCTAAAACACCCTTCCGAGCTCATTCCTAAGGGAAAATCTCAGCCACATTAAGTGCCACCTCCTCTTTGCTTCTTTCCTGGACTCCCTGAAGTGGCAGGGTCCTTTTCATCTTCGGCTGCACACCTACATGGGTACAATTCTAACACAGAACTGATGGAGGTCCTGTGGTGCATCTGGAATCTCCGCCTGTATTCAAAGGTCTCTGGCCTCTTCTCTTCAGTTCCCTCATGTCGCCAGCCTTCTGACTGGCCCTCGGCGTGGTGGGGCCTCTGCTCTCCGGCCTTTGCACTTGCAGGTCGGGCTCTGCAGCTCTTCCCCTTACCTGTCTTGGTCCGCCTTGCTGATTCTCCTGGATCACTGCTGAACGGAGGCCTTCCCTGTCCACTGACCCTGCCTCAAGCCCTGTTTCTTACATCAGCATTTCACTGAAATAATCCTGCTTGTTTTAAGTGTGGATACATTGATTTTGTTTCCTACCTCTCATCTCTGCGTGGGCATGAGAGCGTATATACACACAGCATCTCCCTGAGGTCAGGACCGCCGTTTTCTTTCCCAGTCTCCACCCTCGAACCTGGACCACACACCTAAGCTCTGCCTAGAGGCATTGACTCTCTCCTAGGTTCTACAGAAGAGGGAACCGGCATTTCAAAGGGAGAGCTAAGCAGTTCAAGATCCCACAGTTTCTAACAAACTCAGCTAGGATTCGACTCTATCTGAACTCCAAGCCAACCGCATCATGTCTTCCCTACTCCTCTCGCCGCAGAGCCCCCTCCCACACTCCCCAAAGGCTACTAGTCTCCAGCACCAGGGTCCCCGGCTGCACGTCAGAGGCCCTCCCCTGGAGGCTCGCCTGCTCTGGGGAGATGTCACCCTCCCCGCCCCCTGTCAGTCAGGCGGAAGGGGCGGCGCGGCCACCAGGGGGGGTGCTGAGCTCAGAGCTGCCGCAGCGCCTGAGCAGGAGCCGGAGCTGAGCTGGAGCGCGGGAGTAGCATCCTCGGTGGCAGCGCACCTAAGGCCGAAGCTTTGCTGCGCTTCCTGCTCAGGGCCGGTGACCCAAGCGCCTGACTACACCCGGACCTCATTGGCCCCAAGCCTAACCCTGCCCGGCATAGCCCAGCCCCGGCGTCTGCTCGCCGCTGCCGCCACCACAGCTCCATCCCCAGCCCGGCCCCCGAAACCCAGGTGAGGCTCAGGGAAGGGGATCGAACTGGGGTCCAGAAGGACTAAGGGTGAGGTGAGGAAGGTAATGGAGACTGCACAGGGGAGAAACGTGGGCTCAGAGATGGGCAGCGCTGGGCAGGCGCGGGCAGGTACCCTGCAGGATGCGCGCCTGTCCCCTCTGGTTGCTACAGTCTAGGTGGATGTGCGGACGTGCATCTGTGCCCGTGTGTCAGTGTCCATGCGCTTCTGAACGCCTCATGTCCTGCATATGCACGTGAGCATGTCCATGGTGTGTGTTTGTATGCTGATCGTGTGACTGTCGTGTATACAGACAGGCCCGGGTGTTCGCGCCGAGCCCAGCTTCCGGTTCTGCGGGCCTGCAGGTTGCAGATCTCTGGATAACCGAGGTGGTGGCCCCTCCCGCGTCCCGGGGTTTCAAGGACGCTAGGACTCACCGCAACATGGCCCTGAGGCCTAGAGCTGGGGAGTGGAGTGGGTAGGAGGGGGCTCTGAGCCCAGAAGCGCGCCAATTCTCAGGGATGGAGGGAGGGGGCACCAGGTCCCCTGGGAGGGCTGGAGTGAAGGTGTGGAGCTAGCGCCTGGCACTTTTGTGTTTGCCCTCCCCAGGCCGCCAGGATGGACGTGTTCATGAAGGGCCTGTCCATGGCCAAGGAGGGCGTTGTGGCTGCAGCTGAGAAAACCAAACAGGGGGTCACTGAGGCAGCAGAGAAGACCAAGGAGGGCGTCCTCTATGTCGGTGGGCAAGGGGCTGCCGGGTTGGGTGTCTTCTGGGGGCACCAGAAGGGTCCTCAGAGAGATTGAGGGGTCTGGGCATGAGAATATGAGTCAGCAGATGGGCGAGGTCAGTAGGGGTCACTGGGGACACAGCCGGCTCATGGAATTGTCCAGAGGAAGGTGGGAGCAGGGTGGGAGCTATTGAAGGTGGTGTTCAAAGCGAAGACCAGGACCAATGTAGTGAGCTCATCAAAGCTCCCCCTTTCTTACCCTGTCATCACTATTAATAGTGACCTGATGGGGAACCTTTACTTGAGGCCAAGCGCTGGGAAATGCCACAGCATCTAATGCTCCTGGCCCTTTTTCTGCAGATCAGGGACACTGGGGCCCTCTGTTAACCACTCTGCCCAAGGTCACACAGCTGGGAAAGCCTGAAGCTGGGGTTTGAATCCAGCTGGGAAGCCCCACCTTCCCTGGGTATTGGGGAGCTCTCTCCAGCCATCACCACACACACACACACACACACACACACACACACACTCCTGTAGGTTTACCAGGCTGTCCCTCCAGTTCATCCTCCTCTCGGCTACCAGTGTCAGGACAAAGGCCAGGAGGTTAAGGTCTCTCACCCACAGTGTGAAAGGACTTTGTAGGGTTATTTGCATAACAAGAGGAAAGGCTGGAAATGGAAGCTAGCCGACTTGTTTTGGAGCTCACATGGTGGGCCAGGGCGTGCTCTTGTAGAAAAGATAGGAAAGTGCTGGATGGTTTGCCCAAGGTCACAGCCAATTCGGATTGTGTTCATTAAAAACATACTGTGTGCCAAGCACTGTGTGCCTGCTGAGCTGCGCCGATGAAAGGGACAGAACTGAGTTCCTCGTGGCGAGGCGACGCATCCCAGTGATGGGTGTGATTGATGTCAAGTAGCAAGTGCAGGAATCATTTGGAGGAAGAGAGCTAAAGGGGAGCCACCTGCAAAGGTGACGACGTGTGGGATCAGTCCTGAATAGCTGGGGAGGCAGGAAGGCGGGATACAAGGACCATAGAATGGTCTGAAAAGCAGAGGGCAGGAGTCAAGGATGAACTCAGGTTGGTAGGCAAGAGCTAGTTCACAAGACCTTGTATGCCAGGCTGGAGCATCCTTGTAATTACTATTAGAGGCTGTGAGTGAGAGACTGGCATGATCTGACCATTGCAGAATGGTCCCTCCAACCTTCAGAGGCAGAGCAAATTGCAGGGAGGCCAGGAGGCCTTGCCACCTGAGACCAGGGCAGCGGTAATTAAGCCCGGCCTTGAGCCCACATCTGCCTAGCTAGGCTCTGCCCCCTTCTTTACTCCCCCCTCCTCTCTTTCACTTCGTAAACCCCTGGCACCCGTGTTGTCTCTCTGCTGATAGGCTCTGCCTCCCCAAGCCATGGCGCCTTTTTTCCTTGGCAGGCACTTCCTAGCTCAGGACCCTTTGTGTTAAGACCTCTGCTCCTGCAGTCTAGCATGATGGCCCCACAGCAGCCTACATTGCCCAGCATCATTTTTTCACCATGCCCAATGCTCCTGGGACTCAAGTGGTGTTTTGCCTGCCTGGTTCCACGCTTTCAGTTCCTCCTCCCTGTCTCCTTTTAGAATATCCGTGTGTTCCCCGCTTCTCAAGTCCAGGCAGTGTCCCCACCTCTTGCGGTCCCTCAAGTCTAAATATTCTTTCCTGACAGTGAGCCACTGACTGGCCCAGGCCTTGCACATCAAGTGTGCAAATGATTTGCTGATGAGTGAACAAATAGCACACAACGTGACTCCTGTCCCCTTGGCCTCCAAGTTCTGGCTGGCCTTGGTGTTGGGCACACTTTATCCCAGCCTGGCCTTACCCTTGACTCTAGCTAACCTAGCCTCATCCTCTCTGTATTGGCCTTAGCCTAGATTTACCGGCCTTTGCCTGGTGGCTCTGTCTTCACATGACAGATTCCCCAGGCCCAGGAGGATACACACCCTATGGCCAGAGCTTCTTGCCTCTGCCAGTGCTGCTCTACCATCCTGACGAAGACCCAGCTGGTGTCACGAGTGCCCTCTTCAATCCGAACATCACCTTTAGACTCACCTGCACCCAACACTCTCCACTTTAGTCAAAGGAGGAGGAGACACTCATGAGGCACTCGTGCATGGGGCACTGAGAGCGTCTTCCAAACGCATGGCTCCGTTCCTCTCAGCACCACTGCCTCCCATGTTGGGCTGCACATTCATGCAGTGTCTGGGAGCAGGACTTCAGGTCGGCCTGGAGTGCTCACTCAGCTACAAACTGACTGCAAGGTCCTCACAGAGCTTCTGCCTTCCAACTATGAAGAAAGAACTAACACTAACACACACACACACAGCCCAAGTGGTAGACCAGGGAACCTTTGCGCTGGTACTCAGCCAGCCTCCACCCAGGGTGTGGGTGTTGGGGCAGGGGGGCAGAGGCCTGAGGAAGTACTTGTAGGATCATTAGCATGGGGTTAAGAATTGTGGAATGTGAGGGTCCAGGGAGGCAGTTCAAGGGACCAGTTTCTAACTGGGTCCTCTGCTCACCGCATGACCCCTGCATTGGGCTGGAATCTCTGGTCACAGTGCTCAGACTCCTTAAATCCACCCCTCTTTCTTCCCATAGGAAGCAAGACCAAAGAGGGAGTGGTACAAGGCGTGGCCTCAGGTACCGGCAGCCCTAGCGCTCTGTGGGGTGAGGGGTGTGGGGACTCCTGAGGCTTCTGTGTGGACTTGCCCCTGGGGCACTATGTGGGGACCCCTGGCACTGAACCCTTCTCCCACTCCCGCTCCAGTGGCGGAGAAAACCAAGGAGCAGGCATCACATCTGGGGGGAGCTGTGTTCTCCGGGGCTGGAAACATCGCAGCAGCGACAGGGCTGATGAAGAAGGAGGAGTTCCCCACAGACCTGAAGGCAAGTGGCCCCGCCACACATCACGCATACCGGGCACACGTGCCTACCATCGTCCATGGCTACTCCCCTAGCCTGGGGCGCAAGCTTGCTTGCCTCCTTTCCTACAAGTCTGTGCTACACTCGGCTCAGAATGAAGCGAGGGGAGGTGTGTATAGATGCTCCCTGAGAAGGGACCCAGAAGGGGCTATCAGTGCATAGTTCACTTACCAGCATGATTCTAGGTGTTCCTGGACACGTCTGCACATGCCATGGCTGGTTCATTCATTTCCTTTCACCGAATGGATGTCGTCAGCACCAGGGCAGACTTAGTGCTTCCACAGTGGGTGGGCCCCTGCGTTTATGCTACCAAGGTAGTGAGAGAACACACACGGTGCAGAGCCAGCCAGTGTGCATGATGGTGTCAGACAGGGTGTGCATGTGCAGTGAAGAAGGGGACACTGTGACAGGACTTGTTGAGCCAGGACAGCTTCTGTGGGGAGGTGCCATTTGAGCTGACATCCAAAGGATCGAGGAGAGACAGCCCTGAGAAGATATTCGGGAACTGTAATTCAAGCAGCTTTGAACAGGAAATACAAAGGTCCTGAGGCAGAAGTGAGGAGCTGAAAGTACACAAGCAACTTTAATGCTGCGGTTCTAGAGACCACACCTTGAGAGCTACCGAGATAGAAAACCTTGCCTGCAAACAGTGAATGCTGCAAACCAGGTCAGCAGGGAACAGACAGCCTCTTTCTTTTGGGACTGGAGAGATGGCCCAGCAGTTAAAAGCACTTGTTGCTCTTGCAGAGGACCTGAGTTAGGTTCCCAGCATCCACAGAGTAGCTCATAGCCATCTGTAACTCTAGATCCAAAGGATCCAGTGTCCTCTTCTGGCCTCTTTAGGGCCTGCTGCCTAAGGTCTCTTATCCTAGCCAGGCCTGCAGGAGGCCATGGAATATGCCTGGTTCATGGAGAGAGTGCCTCCCCAACACCTGCATCCAGGCACTCACTCAGCTCCCTTTAGTGCAGGCCCTGCCTACTCTCCTTCAAGGGCACCTGCTTCCTGACTCACTGCAACGGGTCAGGTGCTTTTTGATCCCGTGTGCATGTCATCATGAGGAGTACATGCTCTTCTGCGGTCTGCTCTTCCTAACCTACAGTGTCACTGCTAAGCCTGCCACTGTTTGCCTTCTCCATCCCCAGTGGTTCATGTTCCACTGTGGCTAGACCACATGCCAGAGCCACTCCACTGTCCTGCTGTATTCCCTTCCAAACAAAGGGCTCAAGCTGGGATTTATTTGGGATGGGGTTGCTGCAGATTGAGCCAAGGCCTAAAGACACACGGTCTAGCATGAAGCTATACCCCGAAGGCCTCAAGCTGGGGCTTGAACCATGTCTTTCCTGGGTTCTGGTCATAGCTGGGTAACATGGGCAAATAACATTTCTCATTTCTTTGGTCTTCTCCACAAAGACAGGTATGAGCCACCATCCTCATTTACAGGAGATTTAAAACCTTGTACCCAAAGGGATGCAGGTAGACAATGCTCCAAGGAGCAGAAGCTACCAGTGGGGGAAGGCAACTAGAAGCACCAGCTTCTCAGTACCACAGCACCAGGGTCCTAGGCATGTGCCAGCCCACTGTGGTCTTCTACAGCCATGCATACACCTCAAGTTATGTGTTTACATATATGTGCTCATTTGCAGGTGGCCAGCCATGTGCCTAGCAGACCTCTACATGCATGCTCATTGGTCTGTGCCCATCTGGGCAACAGATGCAGGGGGGAGGGGAGAGTCTTAGCTCACACATCCAAGCAACACCATGAGCTGTTGCTTCCAGCTTATCTTAAAATAGCTACAGTGAAGAAATCAGGCCAAGCTCAGCCCTGGGGGAGGGAGGGATGGGTGGAAGGCAGTGGAGGGAATGAATGGTAAGAGCCCCTCTCCAGCCCCATACCTGAGCCTGCAGCTCTCTTCTGCCAGGGAGGGGAGCTTCCAGAGTTCTCCCCTGGGTCCTATAGTCAGTCCTGCAGTTTGTGCCTAAACAGAAGACCCATTTGCTCTCTCCCAATCTATTCAGTCTCAGTGACAGAGGCAGAGGCTGCCAGGTTCTGAGCTGAGCAGCACAGAGCACTCAGCTCTCTCTCCACACTCCTAGCTTTCCCTGATGATTGGGTAGGAATTCACCACTCACACCTATAGCTCACTTTTCACTTTTAAAACCTCAAATAAACAAATTACCTAAACATCTCTTGCACTGCCAAGCCGCGCTAGTCTACCTCACTCTTCCAAGCAATCCATAGCGTACTAGTGTGGGATTTTAAGGAGTGCCCAGTCACCCACACAGCCCTGCTCTTCTCTGTTCACAGCCAGAGGAGGTGGCCCAAGAAGCCGCTGAGGAGCCACTGATTGAACCCCTGATGGAACCTGAAGGGGAAAGTTATGAGGAAACACCCCAGGTGAGGGGGCAACAGGGCTGGGGGAGGGGCATCCCTGAAGATTGAAGTCACCCCTAGCTGGGTGGGAGGTCCCCAGCATAACAGAGTTGGGCTGGGGGTCTTCAATAACTCAGGCTCCAGGAGGTGGAAGTCGGGAGGACAGGACAGATGGCAGATGGTGCCTAATGCTAGGCTCCAGGCACAACTGCCTTGGACTCTCAGCTGAACTCAACCCCAGATTTCTCCCCATCCAGGGGGTAGGACAGATATTGTTCCTCCTTGATGGGGAGCGATCTGGCAGGCTGCATTTGACCACTCACTCTCCAACACTTCCTTTTTTATGCTCTTCTCTATCCCACCCTCTCCCTCTGATGCAGGAGGAATATCAGGAATATGAGCCAGAGGCGTAAGGGTCCAGGAGGGCCCGGCACCAGCAGCACAACTCCTTCCCTGTCCCCACCGCATCCCTCACCCCCAGAGCCAGGGCTGTCCTCTACCTTTTCCCCCAAACACGAGATCTTCCTTCGGCTCCGAGGCACATCCTCCGGGCCTGTGTTAGTGTCTACCCTGCCTTTCTGTCTGTCTTACCTGCCCGCGTTCATCCCTGAGGCGTGGACTGGAGTCTGGCAGAGGCCGGGCTGGGAGCTCCGCCCCACCAGTGTTCCCCTCACCCTCCATCTGGTCCAGTGTCTGCTCGGATGTAGCATGTTCTATGTATTTTTAAACCAAGATGGGAAAGCTATGGCTCCTTCCCCATCCCAACAGAGGTTCTCCGAGGGGCCCCCGGGCAGCCCCACTTTGACTCCTAAAATGTTTTTTTTTTTAACCCAAACCAGGAGCCAGGCCGTGCCATGCCCCCTCCCTCAGCCCGCTCGGTCCGAGCGTGGGCGTCGTGTGTTGTGATTGTGGCATGGAGAGTCCCCCACCCACTGTGTGAGCGTGTTCCGGGTGGGCCGGCCCAGCCGCCCCCCAGAGTGTCCACGAATAAAGCCAATCTGTCTGTAGCTGGCGCCACCTGGGCAGGGCGGGGCTTCCCAGCCCCGGGCCGCCCCTCCGCTCTTTGGGCTCTGGCACACTCAACACAGGTACACCACTGGCAATCTGAGACCTCAGCTTATCCATCTCCTACTCCAAGTCGGCCCACGACCCGGAGGGTGATGGCCTCCACCTCCACCCGCGCTGGGATTGAAGTTTACTGGGAGGCGGGAAGTTAGCATCCGGCGCCACCTCCTGGCAGGAAAAGGGTGCAGGGCCAAGAGCGCGAAAGGAATCGTGAATACGCATGCACACGCGTGCACGCGCGCCAGTCTCTACGCGCAAGCCAGGGCGCACGTGCAGACCTGCGCTCTCTGTTGCGGTTGCAGCTGCGCGGCGGAAAGACGTCGCTAACCGTTAGCAGACCCTTCCCACTCCAGTCCTGTTCATACACATCTACAAACACCTGCCCAACGCAAACAAACAAAACCGTTGGAATCATTGGCCCAGGGAGGGCATAGCGCCCAGCAGGTGGTACTCTCCCCTCCCAGAAGCACCACTGAAAGTTTGAGATTTCAGCTGGAGTGGAAGAGGGTCTGCAGGAAACTGGGAAGCCCGACCAGAAACCTGGAGCAAACCAGGATCGGCACTAGGGGGCCCCCGCCGACTCACAGTAAGAAGGGAACCTCGAAAAGACCCGCATTGGAGGCTCCGCCTCTGCAACCACGCAGCCTTCATTGGCATAGAGTGCCTGGCTCGAGGCTCCGCCCCATCTGTGCGGCGTTCCCATTTGCAGTAGAAACCTGGTCCTGTCTGCATACGCCTGGCAGACGACTGATTTACTGCGGAGAAGCCTCCTTATCCTCGCCTTGGCCTCCAGCTTCACAGCTGGAAGCAGCTTGCTGTGTTCAGTCAGCCCCTTTTCCCTTTCCCGAGAGTCGATGGAGGGAGAGGAGACCGCAAGTCTGGGGAGGCCATTAACCTTGCGGGAGACCAGTGTGTTCCGGTCACCTGGGCCTTCCTGTCTGGAAGCAGGAAGCCGCTACCAGATGACCCTGTGAAACAAACTGGTGGGCTTGGATGAGTGAGGGTGATTGGAAACCCCTTGCGGCTCAGTTACACTTCTGAGAACCCGCTAGCTTCCTGATGCTGTGACTCTTTAATACAGTTCATGTTGTGGTGGCCCCAAGTCATACAGTTACCTTCGTTGCTCCCTCTTAACTCTGATTTTGCTACTGTTGTGAATCAGTAATGTAAATACTTTTGGAGATAGAAGTTTGTCAGTGGGTCAAGACCTGCAGATGGAGAATCACTGTTCTAGACACTACAAATGCATGGCCCTCTGGCTGAATTTTGACCTTTAGATAGGGTTAATTTACCAGCACACTATATTTTTCTAAGTCTGGATACCTTTGGTTTGTGCACACCTTTTCCAGCCCTGCCTGTCCTGATTTTATTACACCCAGTCTGCGGGCAGGGTGTGTGTGTTTGTGTGTGTGTGTGTGTGTGTGTGTGTGTGTGATCTGTAACCCAGCACCTGAACTCCTTATTTATTTATTGGCTCTACCTGTTATCTTCAGCCCCTGATCCCCATTTTTAGATGGCAAAACCAGGTTTACCATCTGGCCTGTGAAGAGATTTATTTCCTCCTTCCCAAGTGCCAAACCCTACACCTGGCCCCACTGAGAATGAGTCTACTCAGAGACCAACCTTCTCACCTGCCAGGGTCACTTTCAGTGCATTCCAGGCACAAATCCAGAAGCAGAAGATGCCAACCCATGTCTGATGACTCTGTGTGTGTGTGTGTCCATGTGAGTGTGTGCGTGTACATGTGTGGGTGTGTCCAGCTCATGGGATCTGGGCCATTTCCCAAGCTCCCAGTATATTCCAAGCATGCGGTACTTACCTTCTTTAATTTCACTTGAAATCACTCTGTACTTCATTGCTACAACCTCAACCTACAAAGGAGGGAGTAGGAGTTAGAGAGGTAATGTTTACCTGCCCAGGGCTGATTGCTGAAAAGTGTCAAAAGCCAGATTGAGTCCTATTCCTGACTCCAAAGCCTAAGATTTTTGGAATTTCCAAAACCCGTATTCTCTGGCTTTGAAGAGAGACAAATGAAAAAATATGGATAACAGGCAAATGTGGCAGACACTTGTGCAGTGTCATAGAAACCAGAATGACACTGTGTGTACGCTGATCTCTGAGGTGTGATGATTGCACCAGTGGTGTGGATGCACATATGTGCTACGCTTGCATCTGTGCTCATTTGTGCTCGTGATGTCGACAGCATGTGGTGTGTGCACCATGCTCCAGTCTCACATGTGAGGGCTTTCAGGAACCCCTGATGTTCTGACGGCTCAAAGTCCAGGAATCACTAAGTGATCAACAATGCCAGGTGAGGAGTTGAACCAGGAGGATCATGAGTTTGAGACTAGACTGTGCTACCTAGCAAGACCCCGACCTTCTCAAAAGGAGAAGAAAGAGATAAGGATAATTTCAAGCTTCAAGAGAAACATAAAAAGATGTGACAGGGAGTCTGAAAGGAATGAGTGATGAGCAACATTAAAAGGTGCCCAGCAGGGCTGGAGAGATGGCTCAGTGGTTAAGAGCACCGTCTGCTCTTCCAAAGGTCCTGAGTTCAATTCCCAGCAACCACATGGTGGCTCACAACCACCTGAAATGAGATCTGGTGCCCTCTTCTGGTTGGCAGGGATACATGCAGACAGAATAATGTATACTAAATAAATAAATCCTTAAAAAAAAAAAAGGTGGCCAGCGAGCAGTGAGATAGCTCAGCAGGAAAGGGTGCTTACTGCCAAGACTGATAACTCAAGTTTGATCCCTGGAACTCAGATGGTAGAAGGAGAAACTAACTTCAGAAAACAGTTCTCTGGGCTCCAGGAATGTGTTTTCCTACCCCCAAAAATGAATAAATGTTAAAAAAAAAAAAAGTCATAGAATTTAACAAGTTGGCGAGGTCAAGCTCCTCTGAGGTGAGGCAGAGCTGGCACTTGAAGAGGATGCCATGAGGCATTCTGGAAAGCATGAATGTTAGAGGCTAAGACCTGCCAGGCCTCCCAAGATCCCTGGGAATATCCAGCCTCACCCCAGCCAGCCAATCTTGGCTTTCTCTCTCTTTGCCTGCATTTCTTCCTCCTAAGCATCTGCTTCCAACTCTGCTTTGTTGAAATGAAACCCTTTCTTTTCTGAGATTGCCTATAGCTCTGGAGTCATTTCTTCCCACTGCCTCACCATGCTCTTCCACATCAGCACTCTGGAGACTCATGCTGAGCAGCTAGCTGCAAAACTGCCTAGTTCCCCTAATGAAGGGTTAGGGGCTGTTCCCATATCCTTATCATGTCATTTGTCTGTCTCCCCACCCCCAGCCCCTGTAACGTGGCTTCAGGGATTTCTCTGGAACTTTATTTTTGTTTTCTCTCTTCCCTATTTATAGCTCTCTCCCCTCAGAACCATCTCTGCATCCATCTGGTTGCCTAGAAACAGGCTCCTGGGCTGAGGGTGGGGGAAGGCCAGAGAGAGCCCAGGCAGGGGGAAGGAAGAGATGTTACCCACTTCCTGTTCAGCACCACCCCCAAGCTTCCCAAAGCCCACTCTGCCCTCTGCCCAGGACTCATAGATGTTTGTTAAATGTTAAGTGTGAAAAGCAGCTGCGGGCCTTTGTGGAGTCCACAGCTTTGAAAGGGCAGAGTGGTGATTTCACTGGAGTCTCTTAAAAGCTTACCTTAACAGAGGCCTGGACTTTTTTTTTTTTTTTTTCATATAAGAAAACTGAAGTTTCCAGAAGCAGACTCCAAAAAGGCATTTTCCAGGGAAACTCTATATCTGGGTTTGTCAGCCTTTGAATGTTGATCTGTGACAACAAAAGATTTGAAGGCACAGACAATTCCATAATCCACTAATTACAGGGAAGTAAAAAGGTTTTAAAAATCCTCCATATACTATCTCTACTAGACATCCCTCTCACTACCCTAAACCCTGGCCCAACCATGCCACACCACAGTACCCTTTTGATGCTCCATCATTCCCCCCTGGTGCCCCACACACATCTTTCCCCTGGCTACACATCACCTGACATGCACCACCCCCCATGTTTCCACCAGGTCCTCTACTCAGTGCTCACCTCCACAGGCTGGATAGACTAAGGAGGCCTGAGCTTTTGTCCTGGGTCTATCATCTCACTGTGTGATATTGGCCAGCTCATAGGAGTTCACAGAGCTTTGGTTCCCTCAGCTCCAAAGTGAGGGTGTTCATTTCCACCCCCAGATGAAAAGGCGCTTTGTAGACTCCAGAGTGAGAGCAGTTAATTGGGAGTGATCAACCAGAACACTTTGTGTTGTCAGCGTTATTCTATTAGGGCTATCAGGTCGGGGAAGGAGCCGAGATGAGTTTAGGGATTAAACGGGGAGCTCCTGGCCCATTTCCAAACAAAAGGGTCTCCATTCCTGGTGGAATAAGGAGTATGGCTTGCTGAGAAGCCCTTTTGCATGTGTCTCCTTCGTAAGTACTCTATCCCTTACTGTCGTTCCCCCCCACACTGCTCCCCACACTAACCTGCTCCCTGTTCCCCCAAAACACCAAGGCCCACCCCTGCCCTCCAAATAGGCTCTCTGGGCAGAAGGGGGAGGGGTTGTCGAGAAGCAGCTGGGCCATGATTCAGCCTGAGTCATCCATCCAAATCCTGGGCCACCCCAGCCTCCAGCTGCTAGGGGTGGAGAGTTGCAGGAGGGTAGGGAAGGGGTCTGTGTGGGCATCAGACTGAGCTCTCTCTTACTTCTTTTTTCAGTACTGGGGATTGAACCCAGAGCCTTGCATGTGCTGGGCAAGTATTCTGCTGCACTGCAACCACAGCCCATTTTTATGTTTACTTCTAGACAGCCAGGTTCTTGCTCAGTTGCCCAGACTATCTAGAACTGTAGCTCCCAATCCTCCTGCCTCCTGAATAGCTGGGATTACATTCCTGTGCCACCATACCCAGCTAGCTTCGTTCAGGCCAAGCAAGAACTCTTGGAGCAGCATGGTAAAGGCCTAGGAACAGTACATGTGGGGAGGTCAGGAAGGCTTTGTCAGGTTATCTGGGCTGGGGGGGAGGGAGGGGCCGCACATACATGGAGTGCTGTATGTGTATGTGTGTATGGCCACACTACAACTCCTGGCTTTGTCCCATTCTAACTCTGTGGCCCTAATGAGTTAACTTTTCTCATCTGTCCAGTGGAACTAATAATTATCCATCTCAGTTGCCTTTAATTCCAGCACTCAGGAGGCAGAGACAGGAAGATTTCTGTGAGTTCAAGGCCAGCCTGGTCTACAGAGTTCCAGGACAGGCTCCAAAGCTACAGAGAAAACCTGTCTCAAAAAAAAAAAAAAGAAAAGAAAAGAAATAAGGAGCTGGAGCTGGAGAGATGGCTCAGAGGTTAAGAGCACTGGCTGTTCTTCCAGATGTTCTGAGTTCAATTCCCAGCACCCACATGGTGGCTCACCATCTGTATCAAGATCTGGTGCCCTCTTCTGTTGTGCAGGCAAACATGCAGGCAGAACATTGATATATATAATCTAAAAAAAGATGTGACGACCTCTATGGAAAACCTGGGGAGCACTACCACCATCACCTGGGGTGGGCACAGTGCCCAGGAGAGGCATGGAGCCTGAAGAAGTGTGCGGTCTGGTGTTTCTTGATGAGCACATAAACATGGGCTGCACATGTCTTCCTGAAGCACATGAACTGTGTTCAAGAATGGTGCCCAAAGATGGGTCTGCATGCTCCTTCCTGCCATAATCCTAACATACACACACACACACACACACACACACACACACACACACACACACACACATCCTGCAGGTTTTGAACGGCTAAAAGCTGAAGTTCAGCCTAGATCAGAACCAATGGGACAGGAACTAGGGCTGTTACTAATTGGCCTTCTCAAAGCTTTCCCCAAGCCTTTAGCTTCAGGCAAAACTGGAATGAGGTTCTCTGGCTAGGAGTGGGCGGTCCTGGGTGTGAAACACGATAGTGTTTGAAATAGACATGAACATGATATGGACATGATAGAGAGGGAGAACATGAGATGCACATTGTATTGCTTGTGAGCATGTGCACACAGGCACTCAGAGTGGCATGGGGGCTGGTTGCTGTCTCTGCTCTGATACAGTCTGCTTGTCTCCATGGTGCCTGTTGCCACATGCGCTCGCTCGCTTTTCAGAAAGTCACTGGGATTGTTTATTCCACCCCCGGCCTGGGCACCCGCCAAGGAGCTGCAGGCACTGTTTATCTTCTGGTGCATACGAATGTGTATGGCTCCCCAGCGGCAGTCCAACCTGAGGTACAAGCACATGTACGAATACACATACACACATACTACATGGTGTGGGTGACCATGTAGGTTTATTATAAGGTGAGCCTAAGTTCCAGGCCTTGGTAGATTCTCCATAAAGGGACACATATAACTCTCCAGAAAGCTCCAAGTAGGCACGTCATCAATCTAGCAACACCTAAAATTACAGAAAAGTAAGAGGGTCACTTGCCCTGGGTTTGGTCCCCTGCTTTACCCTATCCCCAGAATGAATTACTGGATAGTGGCTGGCCAAATCTGGGCCACCACCTACTCAATAGATGAGTCTGGAAGTAGCCCCCTAGGGGAAATGGGGGTACAACAATGAGAAAGGACACCTGTATGAGACTTTCCGTCAACAGTGGTGTTCTCCACAAAGGTTGTACTATGCTGGCACTTGCAGAACTCTGGAAGTGTTACATATGGTGGCATGAGGTTCAGAGACCTTGAAGCTTGGGACTGGCAAGGCTAACAATGAGCACACAAGGGCTGCTTTCTTGCCCATTTCCTGTTCCTCGTTTGCTCCAGCAAGTGTTTGGTTGTCCAGAAATTTTAAAATATGATTTTATTAACAAGTCTTGTTGGAACAAAAGCAGTTATAAGGCATAGCAAAGGACACATACAAAGAGGCCTTGATCATGACCTCATAGACACAGCCAGATTTCTGACCTTACCCTTCAGATGTGCCCACCAAGAGGACTCTCAACAATTCACTGCCTGAGCCTTTGGTGTCAAAGAGAAGTGCTCAGACTGCTGGAACCATTTTGCACAGGATACCTAGGAAGAAACAGCATCATGGGTAACCAGGGACAGTCCCTAAGCAAACATCTGTCAAGTGTTGTTATAGGCATACCCCAGAGCCCTTGCTCTTGGCCGGGGGAATTCTGAAGTGCACACTGACTCCATTTTCTAAGACCTTGCTGCAGATCTAAGCCCCACTCATCCACTGCCGCAGCTCTTAGTAACCTCGTATTGGCCACTTCCCGGGTCACCTCCTCACTGTCCCTGCTGGTGTCCTACCACCTGGCAAATGAGCCACATGCCTTTCATATTCACCTCAGGATCCTGGAGGCATCCCCAGGATCTGCATCTCTCTTCTCCCTCCAGACTCCTGCCCTCCCCACCCCCCACCCCCGCTGGCATCCTTCCCTCCCCTTCATCCCTCCCCTGCCATCTCCACCTCATCTGCCTCTGTGGAAGCTGTCACAATCACTTTTGTCCCTTCTTCCTTTCTTTTTCCCCTTTTATGACAGGATCTTAGGGATCCCAAGCTGACCATGAACTCCTGGCCCCCCTTCCATTCCTTGAGTGCTGGAATTACAGATATGTGCCACCATACCCCTTCTCTTTCTCAGGGTGCAGACTTCCTGGGAAAGATGTCTCCTTGCTCACTGCCCTTCCTTCCTCCCATTTTCACAGCAGCCTGGTGTTCCTTGGGAGGTGCTAGGGTTCTCATGCTTGCCTGCTTGTTTAATGCCCCTCCTCCATATGCTGACTCCCTCCCCGCCCCCACAACTGCCAGCTCTCAGTTGGTGTGCCTCCAACTGTGGCAGCGTTAGAGCTCAACTCTGGACTCATATCTTAGGGTGGTCACCCCACAAGCACTCCCTTTCCCCAACATGCATGCAGTGTGTGTCCTCCATCCACAAGGTGGAACCTCAGAGGACCAGCAGGAACATCTCTCAACATTCACCTCAGGACCAAGACCAGTCGATTGCCCTCAGTAGGTAAGGTCGCCTACTATCCATACCAACAAAGGCTTCTGGGTCCATTTATCATCAGTCCTCACCTGAAACACTGCCACAGCCCTCTCAATATACTTGGCTCTGCTCCAGCGTTATTCTGCCTGTGGGGAGAATGCTGTAATCAAAGCTGGTTCTTGCCACTTTCGGTGTCCCATGGACCTCCTAAGTATTGGTTGCTTCCTCTGTGTCACAGAGCCAATAATGATCACCTTGAAGGCGAGGCCGGTGAGGAATGAAATGATGAATGTGGAACAGGCTTTGTAAATTCTGAAGCTAATGAAGTACCCTCTCGAGCAGCCAGAGAACCAGTTTCAGCACTCTGTGTGCGCTGTCCGTGGTCCTGAAAACGGGCCCGCGCTCCCTATTTCGATGAAAAGGTCTGTACTATGAATTTCATTGTTTTGAGACTTTTGGAAACAAAGTCTCGCTGTTTTACTAGATCAGTCTTGCCCAGGCTGATCTGGTACTCACTTTATAGCCCAGACTGGTTCGGAACTCAGGGTTATCGACCTGCCTAAACTCCTGACTGCTGGGGTAAGACGCAGTGTCCCTACACCTACTTTTTCCTGTGGATTTTAAATCCTCACTTGCCATCTAGATTTCCTTATTATTTTAAGTTAAAACGATCAGTTAATTAGTGGTTTCTAAGACATAAGCCCAAGTGTGAGGCTGCAAGAAGTGACCTGTAAAAATTTGCAATCCCAATTCGACCTACTAAGGAACGGTATGGCCACAACAAGAAACTTAGCTGTATTTGAAATATGTGGATAGACTATTCCCTTGGGCCGGGCAGCGGTGGCGCACGCCTTTAATCCCAGCACTCGGGAGGCAGAGCTAGGTGGATCTCTGTGAGTTCGAAGCCAGTCTGGTCTACAGAGCGAGATCCAAGACAGGCACCAAAACTACACAGAGAAACCCTGTCTCGAAAACAAAACAAAAACAAAAAAAAGAATATTCCCTTTCTCCTGAATGACCGGTCATGAAAGTCATCTATAAATCAAATTTTAGCTCTGTGTCCCTGCCCAAGAGTTTCATTTGCCTTCGTTATTATTTTAGCAGGTGGCTTTCACAGTTTAGGCACAAGGATCTCTTATCACTTCCAAGACAATCAAGAGTTCTCATCTGAGAGAGAGAAGTGGGAGGGTCCCACTTCTCTGCTCAGACGTAGAGGGAAATGGGCGGTGAGTCCGCACGCCTTCCGCAGTTGACCCAAGTGGAAGCCCTGGACATCCAATCCAGGCACTTTCTTTTCTACGACCGACCGCTCTGAGGAGATTCAATGCTAGTCCCAGTTTACAGATCTAGAAACTGAAGTTCAAAGAGGTGAGATGAATTGTTGGAGGGTATCCAGGAAGAGGACCGGGCTTACCCTGACCAGAGAGTGGGAGGATACTGCCAGGAGGATTCAGGGAGCCTCCCAGCCCGGGGCGGCCACTCGCCGGAGCGTGGGCTGCAGCGAGACAAAGGGCCGGGGCGGGGCGGAGGGGGCAGAGGCCGGAAGTGCGGCTGAGGGGGAAGCGGGAAATTTCCTCGCCTAGGCAGTTGGCAGATCGGGACGACCCGGGTTCCGGTGCCGCCGCCGCCCGTGCACCCGCGTTGCTCCCAGCTGAGCAGCGGGCGGGCGCGCGGCTCCCGGGCCCGGGCGGCGTCTGCCGGCCCTCGCGCGCCCCCGCGGCGCCCCCTCCCGGCTCTCGAGTGCGCCCAGCGCGCATGCCCGGGGCGGGGCGCCCAGCCGACCAGGGACAGCGCGGAGTCGGGTCCGCCGGCCAGCGGGGCCGGGAGCACCGGGGTGGTCCGCGCGACGGGAATGGGAGCTACGAGGTGCCGGCACCGGTAAGCGGTGGGCGCGCGTGGGGAGGCTGGGCGCGCGGGCTGGGGTCGCTGTCCAGGGTCCTGGACCGCGAGGGGCTCGGGCTGCGGGGCGGGGGCGGCGGGGCGGGGCGCGGTGGGGCGGGGCCCCGGTGCTCTGCCCCGGCCAGTGGTGTGGGCAGGCCGCCCCGCGTCCAGCCCCGCTGCCCACCGCTTTGTTCCGAACCGCCGTGCAGAAGGGGGCGATTCCCGCCACCTGGGGGAGGGGCTGCCCTCATTGATTCATCCCACCCGTCACACACCCAGTGTGGCACACACTCCTGGACGTGGTCACACACCGCGATCATGCCTGGAAACCTCATTTTTGGACGAGGCCACAGGTACACACACACACACACACACACACACACACACAACCGTGGCCCTTGGTCATTCCATCAGACTCACATCCGGCCACCTGTACACCCACCCAATGCACCCAGTGGGGGCTACGAACTCACAGCACCCATCCTGAATCAAGTCAGCAATACTCTAATCGACACCAGCCACCCTGCTCTGGTCACCTGTGCTTATGCCCCTTCTGCACCCTACACCCTGGAGTAGGCTGTGACCCTTTGCACACACTTGCTTTGTCTGTTAGCTTGCCGCTCTTCCTCAACCCACACTAGCACAAGTCTGCACACCCTTGAACATCCATTCTTGCCCTTCTATGGAATAGTAGGTGGACAAATGGACAAATGGTCTGGGGAATGTTTCTCAAAGAAGGTCTTTTGTTATAGACTCCTTCACCTGTGGTAGCAGGCGGGGGCTTGTTGCTGTGAGGGCACTAGATGAGGGGTCAAATGGCAAAAGACAGGGGTTTTCAGTCACACTCACAGGCATACACGAGCCTTTGTCAGTCTTGTTACCATAGCAGGAGATGTTTGCAGGTGCCTGGCAGCTCTGGCCCTGACTGGGGGTGTAGAGAAGACTACAGACTGGGAAGAAATCCTAGAGGGAAAGAAAAAGCCAGGCTAGCCATGTATCTCTGAATTCATAGGATCGCCCTGCCTGTGAGCCAAACACAAGTGACTATGCACACACTTAGGCTAGCTCTCCCAAGGTGAAACTGTAAGGCCATGTGATGTCAGATGCACACGCCCACAGGGTCCCAATGCCCCAACAAGGCATATATGCACAGGCCATGCTATGCACACAAGGTATACAAATGGACACCAGGCTTTTCTTGACTAGGACACAGGAGCCAGGTCCTGGGCCCAGACTGGCCTGAGCTGGTGCAGTCCTCCACAAACAGTCCACTTACTCATTTGCATACCAGATGAGTTGACCCATTCACTTACATGGTCATTTCAGCCTACTGCCTATACTGGATCACACACACCTCCTTACGTCCAAGTATGCAGCCATGTGTCCATAGGGTGTGCATGTTACCGAAGGAATATGTGTGGATGCAGGACATTGGCTTCCTCTACACATACTTTCTGGTACTATTGCCTGTGAGGCCCACAGGATTTGAAGGATCTTTGGCCTAGGCCAAAAAGAAAGGAGCTTTAAGAGCCAGTGTTTGGACCTGAGTTCAGATCTCCAGAACCCATTTAAAGCCAAACACAGTAGCATGTGCACCTGTAATCCCAGTGTCCAACTGTGAGAGGGGACAGAGGAAAATCCCTAGAAGCTGAAGGGTCTGTTAGCCTGGTGTACAACCAGACCTTGGAAGTGAAAGACTGATCCCTGAGGTCGTCCTCTGACTTCCACATGTGCATGAGAATGCCCACATTCCCATATACACACGAAGATAAAGAAAAGAGCCTAGCATTAGTGTCTAGATGTTGATTGATAGACTAGGAAGAATCCAGGCTTTGAGCTCAGACACAACTAATTTTGAACCCCGGCCTTGCTGCCTTCAGGCTTTCCTCCTGACTTTAGTGTCTTCATCTATGGCATGAAACGATAAGGGTCCCCATTGTGAAATTATTGTAGAGCCTACATGATACATTGAACCTGAGGGTGCTGAATCCAGGGCTGAACATGCAGTGGGATGGTAATGGAGGTGTTCTCTAGCAGTAGGGTGTAGGGAGGGGATGTGGGGCTCCAGGCCTAGGCTACCTTAGAGTGGTGGCTGGAAGCTACTGAGACTTCCTCTCAAGCCAAGAAGGATCCCCCAGACCTGTGAGCAACAGACCCTTTGGAATTAGTCTCTAGGCCATTGGATTGGGCGATTGAGACTACCAGAGTGGAAAAACCCACACAAAGTCACAGAACAAGTTAGTGACTAAGTTGGGGCTTGACCCACATCTAGCCAAGCTGTCCATCCCCTGTACTGGGCCCAATCCCATCTCAGAAGCTGAGAGCCTGGAGCTGGGGACTGAGATGCCTACCTCTTCCTGGGAGGCTTTGCAGAAGGGCATACTTACATCTGGCCATGCCTGCCTGTCAGATTTGCTGCTTCATTCTTTGAGAATAGGAGCCTGTCACCTGCTCCATAAGCACTTGGGCAAAGTCACATCTTGCTTTTATTGGCATGTGAGCAAAGTGTCAAAACTCAGATGCTAGGGCAGCAAGGCAACATACATGAGGATCTGATGATAAGAAAAAAATCTGAAGGGGTTGGGGATTTAGCTCAGTGGTAGAGCGCTTGGCAAAGCCCTGGGTTCGGTCCTCAGCTCTAGGGGGAAAAAATTTAAAAATAAAATAAAATAATTTTTAAAAAATCTGAAATCAGTGAGGAGTGGTCATGGACAGTTAGCCTTAGTGTCTAGGACATCATAGGGAGGAGCAGGGATTGTGGCCACCTGCCTCCTTCAGGCCACTCTTCTCAGCTCCAGCTGGCTGGTGCTCTGCAGGAAACATGCTCAGCTTGCCAAATTTTAGTTTGCCAGAATAACCTGGACATGATTTCCACATGAACTCTATCAATGTTGAAATGATGATGACTTTGCTTCTTTTTTAAACTTGACTTAAGGGGCTAGAGAGGCTTGATCCCCTCCACCCACATAAAAGAGTCCTGAAGAGCCAAAGACAGGAAGGTCCCTGAGCCTCACTGGCCAGCCAGCCTAGCCTAATGCATGAATCCCAGGTTCCAGTGAGAGATCCTGTCCCAAAAAAAACAAGGTGGACAGCTCCTGAGAAATAAGACCCAAGGTTGACCTTTGGTATACACACACACACACACACACACACACACACACACACACACAGAGAGAGAGAGAGAGAGAGAGAGAGAGAGAGAGAGAGAGAGAGACTTAAAAAAATAATTTGTTAGCATTGTAGGCCAAACAAACATGTCCTGAAGCCAGATTTTTGCTGAATTTTGTCTCTGCTGCAACCATTTCAGACTCAGCCCCCCACCCCCGCCCCCTCCTGGGAGCACAGCTGGGCTCTGACAGGCTGAGTAGATAAAAACAGGCTTTCCATGTACACAGCCTGGCCCTACCGTGAGCAGAACCATGCACACTTCTCATCTGCTCTAATTCTCACAACAGCCTGGTGGGGAAGAGGCAATGAGTCGGTCTGGGGGAGTGAGGGGTCAGTGAGAAGGGCCCTGCTGGAAGTCTCAGAGCTGCTGAATGATGAGCTATCTGCACTCTGTCCAGGCCACACACAGGACGCAGGAGCTGGTGAGGGGAGACTCCTGGGGTGGGCTATGTTACCAGTGTGAAATAAGAGGTGGGGGGGGCAGGCACCCCTCCTTTAGCCTTTTCTGACCCTTGCCGGCTGCTGTGCTTCCCTCCATGTGTAATTGCTGGCAAATTGTTAAATTCCTATGTTCCAAAGGAGGAAACAGGGAAGCCTGGCAAATAGACCTTGGTTCTCACTGGAATCCGGGTACTTTCTCTTGCCCATCTGCCTAGTCATTTGCTTCCCACAGCCCCAAGGACAAGATAGGTCACAAAATCGACCTATACAATTGTTTGGGTTTTTTATTTGGGGGGGGCAGGGAGCCTTCATGGCAAGCAAAAAATGAGCCAATATTTAAAATATATATATAAAAAAAAATCCATATGTGTGAATTAAGGACCTGGCCACAGAACAGTCACACACACTTCCTGTTTAAAACACAGCAGTGTTTGCTCAGCACCCTTAGGATAAGTCTCCACCACTCCCCCAAGGCTCTACATGGTTGGCTGCCACTGCCTCTCCCTCCCACCCCTTCCCTCTGACTCCAGCTCTACTCCAGCCTCCTGGCCTTTTCATGGCTGCCCCAAATGTTAACCTCCTCAGAGGGGCCTTTCTTGACCACGTGTCCAGACCAGCTGCCCACTCCTTTGTCCTCACAGCATCTCATATCAGAAATGACATCATTTATTTACTACGAGCTTATTACCTCGCTCTTTTCTGTATTGGAGGTCAGGGACCACACGGTCTACATTGCCTGTCCCCAACGCGTGGAGTTTGTAAGTGTTGTGTTAGTGGGTGCCTTCTCATGTCCCACAGTGGCCGGAATTGGGTGCTGTTACCTCTTTCTAGGGCCCAGTAGTCTCTATTTCTGTGGCAATCTCCACCATGATTCCTTCCAGTCTCCTTCACTTGAGGGTGTGGGGTCTCTTGCTTCAGGTTTTGATCATCTCCCTCACTCTATTCCAATATCACCATCAGTGGGCAAAGTAGAAGACAGACCCACCCACGCCATTCATGTCTGTGCCTGTCTGACCCCTGCAGACTGGTGTCCATCCACACCCTCACTTTTTATGCTGATGAAAACCAGATCCAAGAATTCAACCATACCCTGTCCCACTTGGCTCTTGCAGACCCCATAAATCAAAAGGCACCCAGTGCAGCCCTCCAACCCGGGAACCCTCTAGTCCTCCACAAGACTGCCCTCTTGTGTGTCCATCCTTGTGATAACCACCATCACCCCAAGCCTCAGACTTGAGATTTAGGGAATCCAGCGGTGAACAATAACAGTTGAGACCCAGCAGGAACCTGAAGTCCAGTCAGGGACTCAGGTTAAACAGATACATGCAGGGTGACAGAGAGCTGGTTAGAATAGGAAGGGGCCATGAGGCTCCAGAGGAAGCTTGTAGGCAAAGAAGGCTTCCTGGACAAGTGAACATTTAAGCTGAGAACTAAAATTTTAATAAGACACAGTAGTCTGTCCAGGAGGGAAAGAGTCCCAGAGCAGAGGGTGTGTGGAGGCCCAGACAGGAGGGAGAGCCAAGCCACGGCTGCACACAAAACAATCACGTGTGTGTGTGTGTGTGTGTGTGTGTGTGTGTGTGTGTGTGTGTGTGTGTGTTGCTTGGGTATGAGGAAGTGAATATATAGGGCTTAGATGTGCATTAAGGAGATGGGCACTCTCACACAGAACCAGTAAAGGTTTCTTTTACTTTCCTGTTTTTCAAAAAGATGCAGCCATTCAAAATGGAGTGAGAGCCCCCATCACCTTCTAAAGTTCAGCAAAGTGTTCCTCACCTGTTTGTGGTGATGCTAGTATTAAGCGACCTACTGTGCCACCAGTCCTGTACACACAGAAAGTGTGCAGTCAACCGTGATGACACCTGACAATAAATGTCTGGGTCGCTGGTTTGGGGGATCTACATATGAAGCTGTTATTGTGTTTTTATCTTGTGGTGCTGGGGATGGAACCCAGGGCCCCGCATACACTAAGCAATCACTCTACCACTGAAGCTGATACAGGGCCGGAGAGCTGGCTCACCAGTTAAGAATACTTACTGCTCTTACAAAGGACCCCTATTCATTTCTCAGCCCCTATGCTACAACCACCTGAAATTCCGGCTCCAGGGGGATCTGAGGCCTCTGGCCTCCTCTGGCATCTGCACACATGCGCATATACCTATATGCAGACCAACTCCTGCCTGTAATTTAAAATCCACATTTTAATTGACTATAAACAGTATGCTATATCACCAATAGCATCTCAAGTTTGCTGAATCTCCTTGCTGCATCAAGAGACCACGGGGAATGACTGACCTGTACTGTTTAGGATTGTGCTAAGTACACATAGTGATACTCAAGCAACCACAAGATCCACAGCACGTGTGTCTCAGAACACACATCCACTGTTACAGCACACGTGCTGTGTTCACCTGCAACCCAGATTCAGACACCACAAAGGGACATACAAAAAAAGGGAAAAAAAAAATTTCCAGCTCTTACTTTGAAGAGGCCATCACAATGAAAGTTTCATGAGATTTTATCCTGGAATTTTCTACCTATAAATAACCCCATGACACGTACATGGTTTCCCTTGGCCACACACTCAGAATCCTGGCGCTCGTGCTGTCCCTGTCCCTACGTGCCTTTGCTCACTCCGGTCCCTCTTGGGCATCTCTCCTCATCACTCCACGTCACTGTCTGTGTGGTGGTCCATGTGGACGTCTCTCACATCCTCACTCCTGACTTTCTCCCCGCCAGGTGTTCTCATGTGCCCTGATGTGCCGTCCTGTGTCTGCAGGAACATCCCCAGAAGGGGACCTGCTGGCTAAAACTCTGTGTGTCTTGTAAACATATGTAGAGATTGACAAATACTCTTCCTAATAGATTACAACTGATTTCATTTCCTAACAAGTCTAAGGAGAGCGCTGGGCAGCAGTGGCACACGCCTTTAATCCCAGCATGAGGGAGGCAGGAGGCAGACGGTTCTCTGTGAGTTCAAGGCCAGCATGGACTACAAAGTGAGTTCCAGGAAAGGTGCCAAAGCTACACAGAGAAACCCTGTCTCAAAAAATAAACAACGACAACAAAAGACTAAGGAAAGTCTGGGTCTAGAAGGAGCACCACTAGATGTTAGAAGGACCATTGGGTCTTTCACATGACTAATATGTACTGAGAATTTACTTTCCATGTGCATGGCAGTTGTTCTGGACTCTGATGTGCAGATGAAAACAATGAAGTCCCCATGGCTTAGAAGTGTGTGTGTGTGTGTGTGTGTGTGTGTGTGTGTGTGTGTGTGTGTGTGTTATGATTTGTTTTGAGACCAGGTCTTGCCATGTAGCCCAGGCCAACCACAAATTCTAGTTCCTGCTTTTGTTGCCAAACACTGGGATTACAGATTTGCCGCACCATGGAGCTAGCATTCAGTGAACACATATCTATGACACATCAGACAGTAACAAATATTCTGGATTTTAAAAATTCAGTAAAACAAAGTTGTGTGTGGTACCTTTAATCTCAGCACTGAGGAGGGAAAGGCAGGCAGATTTCTGAGAATTTGAGGCTAGCCTGGTCTACATAGAGCATTCCAAGTCAGCCACACACAGTCTACACTGTGAGGCTGTCTATATGGAGAATGACAGTCAGCATTAGAGATGGCTAGTTTATACAGGATAGACCAGGAAGGACCTCAGAGGTGCCTGGAGGGAATGGCCAGTGGAAAGGCCCTGAGGGCATTGGGTGGGTATTTAAGGAATCAAGAGGTAGCCCATGGAAACTAAGACCACACACAGACAGGGGAGGAGAGGAGGAGGAGGAAGGACCAAAGGAGACAACAGAATGGGCAAATTCAGGGTCTCATGAGTTACTGTATTTGCTGCATGTTTGCATCAGCTAGGGAGATGCTGAGAGGTTCTGAGCGGAAGGAAGGGATCTGCTTGAGGGGGTTAAGATTCCTCTGGCAGCTTTTAAGAATAAACTGGATGGGGAAGGAAAAGCAAGGGTAATCCAGGTACAGAGTGGTGAAGCATGGGCCCAGGGTGGAAGCCAGATTCTGCATGTGTTTTGAAAGTGGATTCATTACATTTTGCCGATAGGTGGTTCATGGCATATGAAAGCCAAGAGAGACTCTAGTACAGTGGTTCTCGGCCTTCCTAATTCTGCAATCCTTTAATACAGCTCCTCATGTTGTGTGACCCCCAACCATAAAATTATTTTATTGCTGCTTTATAACTGTAATTTTGCTACTGTTATGAATCATAATGTAAATATCTGATATATAGGATAGCAGATATGTGACCTGAAGGGGTAGTGATACCCTAGTTGAGAACCACTGCGCTAGAGAGTCTGGCCTGATCATGGGTGAGATAGTCTGAGGACAAGTAAGAAGCAATCAACAGCTTTGCTCATTCTGGCTGCTACATGAATAATGGCAGTTTCTCCTAGGTCCATCTTCCCACCGGACCCTCTTCCAAAATGCTCCCCAGGTATCACAAACAGTTAGTTGCCCCTCTCCTCCGATCTCCAGCCCAGCAATCCCCACCCTACCCTGGACTCTGCAGACCACTCCCACCATCACTCACTACAGCCAATTGCCTCCCACCAGTTGTTCGAATCTCATTTCTGCCTCAAGGACCTTCAGGGTGCTGTCTCCCACCGAGCTCCCTCCCTGTAGCTGCCCAGGGCCCATCGCATAGAAGGGCTATGAGAATGAGTGAAGACCACTTGGAGGAGAGACTGACCGGCTTCCTCGTGGGTCTTGGCCAGCTCGTCTCTCCTTTCAGCCCAACCACCACACCACCTCAGAGCAGTCTTTGAAAGCACATGACTGTGTCCTTTCCTTGTCAGACCATCCACAGTTCCCCTACACAGACATCAACTGGTGGCCTACAGACATGTTTTCTTTGGCCCACATAGTGTTTGGGGTTTTTCTTTAAATCCTGAATTAGTTAGCATATTTTATATCAAAGTCTGGATTTCTCGTTTTCCTAAGACACTAGAGCTAGAGTCCCCAGGTTTCTTTCTCCAGGACACCATTCGGCCCCTCTTTGAGAAGCCATGTACTCTACAGTTTGTCAGGGTTACACTACCCCCCCCCCTTGTTTTGTATGCAACTTGCTTCCCTCATTTAAATGACTCATCTGGCCCAGTGACATCAAAGTTTCCAGCCACTGGCCTTGAAGACCCGTGCATTACTTTTGGATGCCTGTTGTATGAGATGAGGCTGGCCCAGGAGGGGAAATGGTAGTGAAGCTGAAAGAGATCAGATTGGAGCCAAGCTGTGAGGGGTCAGTTTGTCTGTCTGTCTATCTGTCTGTCTGTCTGTTGAGGCTTAGTCTTACTGTGCAGCCCAGTTTGGCCTCAAACTAGAAATTCTCCTGCCTCAGTATCCCAAGTGCTGGGAGTACTGGCTTCTTAGATAGTTATTGGCTGTGACGATGCAGGAAGTGACAGGATTGGGTTAATGGTTTTAGCTGAGACCTTCTTGACAAGAGGACCAGACAGGGACAGAGAATCTGGTGAGGAGCCTGGATATGGCTAAGTAGTTCCCTGTGGAGTGTCTCTTAAGCCTGAGTCTTCTGCAGAGGCACAGAATGGGGAAGGGTGTGGATCCCGAAGCCTCCTCACCCTCCTTCTTCTCCAGAGCTCCCAGGAGATCCAGGAGTCTGACCAGCCAAAACTCCTCACCAGTGTCATCATAGGACTGGTAGTGGCCTTGCTGCTGGTCCTCGTGATTCTGACCACGGCCCTCCTGTGTGTGCGGAAGAGGTGTGGTTTGCATCTCTCCCTTGCTCTCCAGCTCTCTTCTCGCCCAGATACCCAATGTGTGTGGGTTGGGTAGAAAGAACTTGGGGTCAGGCATCAGGTACATGTGTGAGACTGTGGGTGAGTCACCTTCCCATCCCGAGCCTGTCTTCTTGCCTGCAGAATGAGTTTGGCTCTAGATTCCTCCATTTGGGGGAGAAATGTTGAGCACTCACAGTGTTGCCATCTCCCTTCCCAGAACACAACTGGTAGCTCCCCGAGTATACTCTCGGTGTCACCGCTGGCTGCCTATGTGGCCCTTTGACAACACATTCTCTTGGCTAGTGGTTCTATTCCCTACATAATGCAGCTAAAGCTATCACCAGCCAGCGTCCTTGTGAGGCCACAGCTGAAGGGCTTTATACTAGGTGAGTATGTTGCAAATGTGGCTTCCTCCTGATTCAACAGCTACCACCGGAAGCTTAGAGCTATAAAGGCTGGCAAGGAGGCCCGGAAGTCGCCAACACAAGTAATGACTTCAGCTGTTGCTATCCCTGGGACTAACATGTACAACACTGAGCGGTGAGCAGGGGTCAAAGGGCAACAAGAGACGTTGTAAGATGACTGAAGGCCATAGCTGCTTGACCAAACTTTCTCCCCAGAGCCAACCCCATGCTGGACCTCTACACCAATGATCTGGAATTGGAGAATCTTTCCTCCAGTGACCTGGACTATGTCAGGTGAACAGCATCTCTCACTACCACACTAGTTGTTGATAGTGGGAAGTAAGTGGTGATGAGGATAATGGCGACGGTTGGTAGTCATAGTGATAATGGCAATGGTGATAGAGTTAATGGTGGTGATGGTAATGGTGATGGTGTTGATGCTGATGATGGTGATATGGCAGTGATGGCAGTGGTGTAGGTGGTGATGCTGATGGCAATGTTGGGGTGATGGTTAAAATGTTGGGGTGATGCTGATGGTGGTGACGAGACCACAGATTGGGAAGGTGAGTCAGTTTGCTAATAATCTAAGCTTTACCACTTCTCCCATAGCCTCAACTCCCTAGATAAAAACGCTGTGGACTTGGACACAGACAGTAAGGAAACCAAGGTAAGATGTGGGATGAGTTGGTACCTGGGGATTCGGACTTGAGACTCTTCTCTGAAGGGGTGGAATTCAGGATGAATGAGGCCCAATCCCTGTTCCTCCCTAATGTGCTCTTTGTTGAACTGTTTCCTGCTCTTGGCTCTCAGTTCTTTTCATCTGTAAATGGTAATCAAAACAACTCTGCATGGCTGATGTGGGGGTTAAGTCAGAGCAAGCAAGCCTGTAGTGTAAAGGTGGAGCACTTGCTGAGGCTCCCTGTTCAGTCTCTAGTGCCACTCACAAAAGAAAACAAAACAGCAAAAACCCAAAACAACAAAAAAGAGGAGGAGGAAAGCTGGCACAAAGCATGTAGTCAGAAACTGGTCCTGCCTAGTTTTGATCTCTATACAAATGCTAGTCGGTGAGGAAGAAATGTGGACATGAGCAAAGGAGCAAACTCTTTGGGGCCCATTAGCTGCAGTAGCTCATTTCTTGGAAAGAAGCAGTGTTTGCATGTCACACCGCCCAGCTCCTTGGGCCCTTCCCCCATGGCCCCAGCCTACCCGCTGCAGTCCTTACCCTCCCTGAGGATTCTCTCTCTCTCTCTCTCTCTCTCTCTCTCTCTCTCTCTCTCTCTCTCTCTGTGTGTGTGTGTGTGTGTGTGTGTTTGAAACAGGGTTTCTCTGTCTATCCCTGGCTGTCCTAGAACTTACTCTATAGACCAGGCTGGCCTTGAACTCAGAGATCTGCCTGTCTCTGCCTCCTGAGTGCTGGGATTAAAGGCGTGAGCCGCCGATGCCAACACCACCAGGTAGAGGACTAATTTTTTGGATAGATTGGGTCAACAAAAGCTTCTCTTGGGTTTGTACAGGGGTCCAAATGTATCATGATGAAAAGTCTGGCATAAAGACTTCTAGATGGGCTCCTAAGAGTGTGGAGCCAGTCAGTCCCTGTGTGTGGCCCATTTCTGTGTGAAGGTGGTTTGAGGTAAAAAACAAAAAACAAAAAACAAAAAACCCTAGTGAACTTTTCTGACAGAATGGAGACAAAAAAAATTCAAGGCCCTGAGGAGGGCATTGTGAACTCCCCTTCAAGAGTGGAGTTTGGGCTTCCTGACTGATCTGTGTGCTGGGAAAGAACAGGACTTCCAAGAGCAGAGTCTAGAGCGAGGTGTGACTGTCTTGAGGACAGAGGTGTTTTTGTTTGTTTGTTTGTTTGTTTTGTTTTTTTCTAGCAATCTCTGAGTGCCCTGACCTATAAGGGCTCTGTAAACACTGTACAAGGTGTGAGCAACCGGGAGACCAATCAGGTAGCGCAGACACAGATGCTTAAGGCCAGGCATCCTGCAGGGAAAATCCACTCAGAAGTCAAGTCTCCCGGCTTAGGTGCCAGGTTACATTGTCTAATGTTATGGGCTCAGGGTCTGTAAACACTGACTGACTAACTCCTCTGGGCTCTTGGATGCTCCACTGTTTATCAGGGATGGTAACATCCCCAGACAGGAAAAAGCCTGTAGAGTATTCAGGGAAAGGCAGGGGTGACTTGGGGCTCTGGCTTTATGGAGGAAGGGAAGTGGGGTTGCAGCAGAGTACCGTAGCTCAGGGGCTGAGCCTCCTGTAGGAAGGTGTGTGTGTGAGGAAGAATGTGGGAGTGATGGGCTGTGCGTGTGATGTCACGTGGGAGGGTAAGAGGAGGGACAGCAGCGATGTGTGAGTGCCATGACAAAGCACAGGTATACTCCTGGGTGACATTACTGAAGAAGACAGGCAATGGCAAATTCAAGAAGAATCTAGTGCTGTACCATGGACATCCACAAGAATGGTTGGCCAGCTCCTGCTCTGTCTCTTAGCTGGGGCGATCCTCACTTCTACCTCCTTCAGCAGGGTGTCTATGGCTCTGTGTGGAGTTGATGGACCTTGCCCGACACATGGCCTGCCCTGGGGTACAGGTGGCAGGAACTGTGACAATGTTGTTCTTTGGCCTAGGACTGGGCAGAATGCTAGAACACTGCTCTGTTGGGGTTAGTCAAAGGCCAAGATGACGCCTAGGCTTACCTCACCTATGCCACCCCTGGCCATGGCTGTCTCTGGGATACAGCAAGGAGACA